>NW_013570526.1:10000-46057 GCF_000499745.2 Eimeria mitis | reverse complement strand
TCAGGGAAGCTTCCTTTGCTGCATGCTTTGCCTCGTAACGAACTTGTATAACGTTTGCAGGCGCTTACGCACAGCATGCCAAAGCCGTCGATAGGCTCCTGAGCTAACTCTGCGCTAACTCATGTTACATGTTGTGCTCACGCACGACACCAGCACACGAGGGAACTGGGGTTTACAAAAACCTACTATCCGCCTCTCATTCCTCCACATAAAGCGTGCCACATTCACTTCCTCTTCACCTGCTAGCTGGGAAAATCTGCTGCTTTAAGGCATACTCGAAAAGCAATGTTTGAAGTTTGACGACCTAGAGCTACCCTATGGCGGGCGTTCCTGCTCCCCCTGCATTTCTGCAAATTTACTCGAAAATATATCAGACTCACAGTATTTTCATATATAATGGCAATATTACTATTATAATCATCTTTAGAATTTAATTTATATTCCGCGCTCATGTCTAAGAGAACCACACATTCTCATTGTAGTGCGCAGCAATACACACACCGTAGCGTGAGTCGGCGGCGCCCGGGTGATTCGTCCGGCTTTTGAAGAAAATGCAACGAACGAAGAAGCATCCTTCCCATTTTGAATTAGAGACGCATATTGAATATCATCTCCAGCAAATGCCACGATATGCCGCGGCAGCTCTTCCCTGAACAAATCCCATGAACTGGTACTTGGGGGGAACGGTCTCTGTGTGGAATTTTCTATCCAAAAACAAGACACGGAGCGGTTAAGTGGGAAGATCTCAGGGAAATGCCGCCTCATGTATACATGTGGCGGCTGTTGACGCTGTCTTCACTTGCCGTGGGCTTCTGTGGTTGGCCGGCATTTGCAAGTAGCCCATCCGGCATACTGCCAACTTCAGGACCTCCAGAGGAAGATCCACTGGTAAACAGCGTCATTAGTCACAGGCATAATAGAGACATCTTGGAAGTTGTAGGCGAAAGTGCATTCGCTTCTACCGAAGACATCAGTGAACAGGATGACGGGAGGTCTGACTCACTACGTGCAATGCAAGACCTACTGCGTTTTCGGCAGTCTTCTGCTGATGGGCTGATTGAATTTCAATATATGTTATACCTTACTCACGCGCTTATGCTGTCCAGTGTGGAAATTGCAGCCCATGACATAAAGCGGATGCCGCTACACCGTTTCACTTCACCTTTAAACCCAGATCAAATAGCGGAGGTTCCACTTTGGAGTGTTGGAGGGCCACGTCCATATCATATGTTCGTCCTATTTACGTTCATAGAGGGGCGTACGGAAGACATTGCGCAAGACCTCAGCAGCAGGTGCAGGGACTGTTCAGCTGCTCTTGCTGCGTTTGGCGAAGTGTCGAAAGCCTACAAACTTTCAGGTGAGAAGATGGGGGAAACAGTTGCGTGTTCACATTGTGCCTTTTAGATGTTCCTCCTGTGGCTCTGCTCCTTACATGCCGTGCTTGCTGGTTCTTGCCCCTCTTGCAAATTGTTTTTGTCAAACCTGCACTGCAGATGCACTTGCTGGTTGTTCAGACACATCACCAGGAAATGAAGACGCTTTGCCGGTATTCTTTGCTCTTGTAAATATTGGTTCGCGAGATGGAGCTGGAATATCCGCGATTCATCCAGCGATGCAAATCCCCATAGTTATGCACCTGCCCCCCACAGTGTCCCCTGGTTCTTGCAGTAGCAAGGAAATAACTGATCCCCATTGTTCAGCTGAAGCAGCCGAATTTCCGGCCCCACACGCATCCAGAGAGAGTTTATCTGCTGCACGCCACCGAATAGTAGCTGGGGAATTCTTTGACGGCGCACTCGGGGATGGATGGGATGACGATGAAGATAAGAAGTTACGTAAGCTTCTTGAACAGCAAAAGCGTGAC
This sequence comes from Eimeria mitis, assembly GCF_000499745.2. Lineage (NCBI taxonomy): Eukaryota > Apicomplexa > Conoidasida > Eucoccidiorida > Eimeriidae > Eimeria > Eimeria mitis. The sequence continues at coordinate 44,193 of NW_013570526.1, read as the reverse complement.
AATATTCGCGGAAAAGTTCACTTTTTCTCCCCCACTGAAAGCCAGTTATTCCTCTTACAACGCTTCAAGAATGAAGCTCCACCGGAACAACGCCTTCTTGAATGGGCGAATGCCCGCACAAAGAGGCAAGCAGTTCTATTTAATCCCTCACCGCTGAAGGTCATGACACTTAATGAGTTGGTCCATCAAGTGGGTCCACTCCCCTTCGCGTTGGGACTCGGCCATCCATGCCGGTTGTTTGTCAAGGAAAATGTGTGGTGCGTGTGGATGCAGACCAGTCAACTATCTCCGAGAAGATAACCAGGTTCAAGGCCAGACGAAGCGCGCTCTACTGTTGATCTTGCTTCCGATATTGTTGTTGTTGGCATTGTGGTTGTTCCTAAAGGGGGTGTCGCTGCTTCGCAGGAATCAGTGGATTGTACCGTTAGGTGGCGTGCTCGCATACACGCTGTGCAGCGGCGGCTTGATTTTTAGTGTAATTCACTCAGTACCTTTTGCGGGTTACGACGAAGCTAACATGCGGTATGTGCTGCTGGCCCCCACCACGCGAGCGCAGTTCATGTTAGAGGGGTTATTTCTTTCATGCTGCTCGACCGTGGCTTCCCTGGCAGCCCTCCTCCTTGCACAATTTCCCGTCTCAAATAAGCAAATCAGCTGCGGGGCCGTACCCGGCCTTGACGAGAATAAAAGTGCCAGTAAGGTATGCCCGGAGAAAAACTCAGAGGGTAGTTCACTCTCTGAGGGCAACGCTTGGTGGCGGCGACATCTTGCAGCAGCATCTTTTGCTGTAACTGCCCTGATATTCGTGCTTTGTTCTGGGTTTGTAATGCAATGCTATCGCACGAAGGCTGGCTGGTACACACCAATGTTCTGGCCGAGCCCCTTGCTTCCTAAGGGCCCTTTAAAGGTGGACAGAGGCAATGCGTTTTAAACTGCAGATAATTTGCTTGCAGTGCAACAACGACATCAAAAAAACGCGTCTACGTTACACCGTTATCTTATACGAGTGCTGCTAATTCCGTGATGCAATCCTTATACGACAGGCTTGGCTAAGCTGCGGTGACCTCCCGTCGGTAACTTCTTCTAAACGTGTTTGCAACTGTACCACGCGAAAACCCTTGTTGGGCACCGACTCTCATGCAAAAACGTTTTAAAACAGTCAAGTTAATTTGCCCACAGACCTGCTGTGGTCGCCACTACCCAGTCCGCAGAGCAGCAACAACCCATCCAGCAAAACACCGAAGCAGAGGAACCCAGAGAATCGAGGCACTGGAAGCTGCCAGACTACCCCTCAGGCATCTACAGGCTATCCGCGAAACTAAAGCTATACAACCTTGTAGCAGGTGTGCAATGCGTCCTCAGCCTCTCCCGCTTCTCCATTCTTATCCGCCTTCACACTTTTGGGATTGCTGATTTGGCAGCAGGCAGTGCGGTGATTGCCTCTGGGAGCCGTTCTACCGCAAAAGTACGCCCCTTTAAATACACAATGGGGACACCAGGAATCTTGCGGATGCGACGCTTCAAATCCTTATCATTTGTTGCCACCAGATAGCACTTGTGCTGATCAGACAGTTGAAACGCACATGCAGATGCATCCATGCGTCCCCGCATAAAAGGAAATCACATACGTTTTGTCCTTCAACAACCTGAGAAAAGCATACCTCTGTAACCCTTTGCACGATGCAGTCGTCAGCGTACGTCCCAGAATGCAGACACTTGAGGCGTTTTATCCGCGGATCCTTCGCCAGATGAAGGGCCAACCGATACCTATGGCCAAGTTTCTCGAGTTCGGCCACCACGCAGTCTGTCACGCATACATCGCCTTGAGCAAAGGGACAGCACAGCAGGTACAGCTGGCAACTGTAGGCATTCTTTGAAAGGCTTATCGGCACGCCATTTAAGAGAGCCCCTATGTTATTTCATATGCTCATGAATGCTTACATTTTGCTACAAGGCAGGTGATAAGGCCCTGCAATACGTCCTGCTTGGTTTGGATAGCTCCATTGATGAAGTTTGTGTCCACCAGCACTTGATATGGAGGCACCAGGTTTGTGTTGTAGCTAAAGAATTGATCGGGATTGTGCTGGACGCTGCGACAGCAGGAAGAAGCATACGTTCAACGTCGTTTCTATTTCGTTTTCCGCACGCAGGCCGCTCCCGGATGCTTATGCTTGGACGCGTCTGTTGGATGCAATACACAGCACGAATGCAGGCTTACTGTTCCTTTAAAACGGTCTCCTTCTCCGTTCGCCTCTTCTGCTTCTTTACTTCCTTATTTTGCCTGAAGCAGACGAGATGCACCAGAAGCATGTCACACGCTTGCTGTCATCCCGTCTGCGGGGTTACAACCGATTGCGGTCGTGCTAAGCTTAGTTTCTTACAGCCGTTGATCCTTCGGGTTAATTGTACGCTTCACTGCCGCAAATTTGCGCGTCTTCTTTGCCTTTCCCTGAGCAGAATAATGAAGACCCTCATACCTCGGTTTGCAACCACTGAACGCAGAGCGTCTAGAGTGCAGAGCCCTTCACTCCACGCGGAAGAACAAGCGTTCCTCTCTAAATGCAAAGCAACGCACCATGGCTATACGGGATTTTATTGTAAACAAATGCAAAATTTCCCCGCGTTAAAGTTTGTGGCAAATGTCTTCCGTTGGGGTTCGTACGCTGTGAGGGCCCCTTAAAGGATCCTACCCCTACTTAACAACTCCAGAATGTTGAAATATTTTCCACCTCCCATGAATGAAGATTTTTTATCAGCAATGCCTCGAATGGTCATGAAACTCCACACTTTGCGCAGCCCCCTTTACTGATCTCAGCCCTGCTCTGGCTCCGACATATGATTCCCTTGCTGAATAGGATAGGCGCATCTCTGTCTCTATTCGCTAGAGATGCTGAAAATTGCATTAAAGAGCATCAACATCGTTCTTTAAGGATCCAATTTTTGCAATGGAAAGAACTGATTATCTGTTTTCCCAGCGTGCGAATGGCCACGGTTGGACCATCGATACTGCCTGGGCCTAACGGAAGTGCTCCCTAAGCCTGATCCAGAAGCCTGGTTCGCTATTAGGCTTCGTTTTTGGTTTATTTACAGATGACCTTAATTGTAGTTATTTCGTATTATACGGCCTCTTAAGTCTATTCCTGTGCAGCATTGTAGTGCTGCGCTCTACAACTTCCCCCGTCCGTGCACTGCTTTGTTGCGACCTTCAGAGAAGTCTACTCGTCACTTCGTAGCTTCCAGCACTTCCCTTTTGTATTGTCTCTTATAGTCGGTCTCTGTGACCACCAGCAGCAGTAACGCCGCCAGGCGTTACTTCTGCTGGTCAGACACGTAGTCGAAGTGTGCAATTCCTCCTGGGCCCATCACTGGTGTCATCACTCTATATTGTTCCCACATAATAAAGCCTACTTAATTATGAATTCGGTGACTCTTGCGTCTTCTTTCATGGGGTATTGCTTCGCGTGTGGTGCCTTTTCCCCTTCGTTTCCTTCAACATTAGGTATTTTCCTCATATAGCTTGACCGCTTGGTGTTTATTGACCACTTCCTAGTACCGTTACCTCAGCCTGGGCGGAGTAGCGCACTCTTAAGCGTAGCGGTCTTCATCACCACACCGGCTAAGATGTTTCGGTTGACCTGCGAGTCCTTTGCTCACGTGAGGGCAGCCCTTTCCCAAGTTAACTGTGCCCGTCCACCGAAAACGCCCTAAACTCCCTCGTTAACTGTGGAGGGACGGCGGTCACTGACACTTGCGCCACTCAGATATCGATCGGCCCTGGCCCTCCACCTAGGCTGAGCTGCACTTCTCGCCGCCTCCTTTTCCAGTCTCCTGCGATTCTCCCCAGACATCTTGGTCCTGCTGGGTCCGCGGAGGCTTGTCTCCTGCTTGAACTCAACAGTGGCTTCCATAGTTAGGGCCTTGCACATGTCAGTTGGTAAATTAGCCCAAAAGTATCCGACGAGCTCAGCTGCAGACATATTTACTCCTCGTTCGACTTTCTTCCCAATGTAAGCCGTGTATCGTTTGTATCGTACCCTTGCCACTGATTAACTGCGACCGGATTCGAGCCAAGAGGCTAGTAGTGCAGAAACGCTGTAGCATTTCTCGCCTCATTTGTGCCCAGACAGCCATATCCGCGCCTGTTTCCTTTCGCGCACCAAGTACGCCAATGCACCTCCTCCTAAAGATGCTCCCAGCTCGCTGATCCAATAATGTTGTTCCATCTCCATCTTTGTAATCTGGATTTCCACTAATCGCGGGAGGTTCCTCATCTCGTCTCCCTTCTCATGCGCAATCCGCTGCAACACTAGTGGTGGCAGCCGCTGTGCACCCAAATATATGAGGACAATTGTGTCCACTTCAACTACCACCCCAACCTGGCAACCTCCTTAGTCTGGTCCATTTGTGAAGCGGCCTCTACGTGTTCCTGTGGAGCACCTATCTGTAGTGGTTCTGCCGTGTCGTGATGGACAAGTGTTGCGGGTAAGGCGACTCTTTCCGCCTTGCTCTGCCGGGATCGCCTTCACCCGGTCGAAGTAATATTGCAGTACGGGGAGCTATACGAGCCCTTCACATATGCGCATAACCAGTGCACGCTCTGCTCTGAGATGATAGAGGTCCCTGGGATCAACAGAGTTAAAGAGTTAAGCCCTGCTCAGCTCCTGAATGTGGTCCTCTTGACGTCTAAGATTGGTGCATTCCTCCAGCTATTCGCTAAAAAGACATACACTAGAAAGCATAAACATGGTTCTTGAAGGATTCAAGTTTCTAAAAAGAAGGAACTGATGATCTGGTTTCCCAGTGGGCGAATGGCCGTGGTTGCATCATTGATGCTGCCTGCCAGTCGAAGCCTGCTCGGCCGATTGGCCCTAGGGGCTAACTAGCCTATTATTCCGGCCCCCCAGCATAGAGGAACACAGAAGCTCCCAGATATTCACAAGCAATTCATCAATCATTGTATCTTCGGGTGCGGCAAGTTTGTCGGCGTCGAACAGTGTCCGCCACTGCGATATACAGCTGGACAGCCTGCGCTAACCTACAGACGGGTACATCCAAAACCATCCGATAAAGTGAAAAACTGTGTGGGAAGCAATTTACTGCAGTTCACTTCATGGAAGACTAATGTAGAGGACATGGAGCTCTGAACGAAATTGACGCCTCAAGCACGGCGGGCATCCTTCGGGCCCCATGCTTGGCTTCTGGACTGGAAAATGGCGCAAATATGCACGAAGCGCGTGCTAGGGGATTCGCACACGTGCGTGCAATGCAGAAGGGCTTGCTTCCTCGGCCATCAACTGGACTGAAAAAAAAAGGACGTGCTGGGTCCTTGTACTAGGCGAAACGATGTGGTGCCGTCTGTACAAAAAAGCTGAACAGTCAACATCCCCTTACACCCAGAGTTGTTTACGCCTTCTTCGGTCTGGGCTTCTTCTTGCTGGCAACGACAAACCAATCTCCGCCTCCATCTTCCTGTGGCTGGTTTGCATCGATCTCTTGTGAATGCGCTTCCTCTAGTGTTTTCGCCATTGATGCATTTGACGAAGCTTCCGTTTCACATTCTGCTTTCTTTGGCGGCTTCCTCGTCTGGACTGGGGGACTTGCTGCCTGCTTTGTGGGGGTGCTGGTCACACTCCCCGAAGCTTTCCGACGACGCCTATTTGTGCTTTTCTGAGATGCACCCAGTATGGAAAGGCATTTGCGGACTGTGTTACGAGTTCCACTCTTACATATACTCCAGAATCACACATGGAGGGATCCCGCTTGTATTGTCACTAGTAAGCCTACCTTGTGATCCGTCGATGAAGCTGATGACCGAAGCGAGTACGTACATCGAGCCGCAACGGTTAGCACGAGGAACGAAATGATACCCCTAGGAAAACATATGCAACAACGAGCATTATCTTCTTCACATAATCCGGCGCAAGTGTACAACACGCTCGCGCAGGCGCCTGTCCTCTGCCATGCTCACAGCTGCGTCTTATGTTATAAGTTGGTCCATTTCAATAGTAATAATTTGCAAGAACGATACGGATAGGCGGGCAGTTGGACGGGTGATGCGATTCCGCCTTACGCCACAACCTAGTTGCACCACGTCAACAGACTCATGGAAATGGTGTAGAGACAGGCTCCGGCTGAAATCAGGTGAGCTAACTTCCGCTATATGCAAACTTACACGGTAGCCACGGCTACTGGATTGCCATTAAGAAGAGCCTCCTTGAACTGAACAGCGCCACGGAAGAACATGTCCACTAAAAAATGCCCCCCCGGCACATTGTCCGACTGTGGGGGATTCGGTGTAGATCTCGCCATCTTATATGTTCAGGATAAACTAGAACATGCTCTACACGACCACACTTCAAGCAGATTGTATGTTCGTTGGCCGCTCGCGTCGGCAAGCCCTAGAGCTGCAGCCAAAAAGTGGGATGCGGTGGCTGAAACGCTGATAGTATTTACTACTACCGTTGATATTTGCCTTAAGCTCAGAAAATCGCAAAAATTTTGGCAGTGCACATTTTGTCTCCCTTCCGAGATGCCCGTTTGTGGTTGAGGAGTGCACGAACAACCGTTCGTCCCCGGTTTTACATTGCCTTGGTGTGGCAGTTAGGCAGATTCACTGGCTATTCGTTTCTACGAAGCGTTTCATTCCGTTGAAAAAAACACTTCCGAAGAAATGATTTTAAATTCAAATATGCCCTTCATCATCTCCTTGTCTTGCTGTAGAGCTCAGTGTATGGCCAGTGGCGTGTGCTGTGGTACAGACTAACCAAGGCATGTGGCGCCTTAACAGCAAGGGCGAACTTTCTGGACTGATGTGGTGCCATCATAGTATGAGTGAAGCTATGGACACGTGCGAGGCTAAATGCATTAACTCCGTCCACGCTTCCGTATTAGTGTATCTTGGTCACTACGCGCAGCTCGCCTGATGAGAGCCAAGCAACAGCTAAATAATATAAAGTGCTCAACAATCGTCTATAGTGTTAATGCATGTAGAAAAATGGCGTGGGTGCTTATTTCGGTGGAGCTTTTTTGCAGAGCGAGTTGCAGCAGGGTGCGTTGCAACTCGTTCAAGCTATCTCCTCTCCCCGACCCAGACCCTTGGACCGCCCGCCCTAGTCTACATGGTGACTGGGGAGGAGGCCAAGTGCTTTTTGGAAACTCTTATCTTAGCTTTTCGACTCTTTTTCAGCTCGCGACTGCCCTCAGACAGGAACGAGGACTAACTTTACAGCAGGCCTTTGGGCAACTGTGCGCTGTGCGCCCTTAGACTGGAGTAGAGGTCAGCTGCATTTGAGGGACTTTCCTCTGAATTGCTTAGACTCTGATGTAACTCACGACGGCGGTCGGCTAATGCGTAGGGTTCTCGTTACACTTCACGCAGTGCTACTTCTGGTGTAACGAAGGTCAACAATAGGTATGACGTCAAGCGTAGTGTAGCGGGAGCCCAAGATCGTACTAAAAGACCATCGTACGCTGCAGAGACTTAATATTAGAGTTCTTCAAAAGCGGCTGACGTCCCGTCCAGTCCAAATGCATCTTGCACAGTGGACAGAGAGCCTGCGGCTAATGCGGACAGCGGCAAACCAATCGTAAGCTGGAACCCACGTTGCCCAAGCAACGCAGCAAGCAACTATGTCGATGTCCCCTTCTGATGCACACTCCAACAGTGCAGAATATAGCTAAACACCTACTTTGCCCTTTAAGGGCTTGCCTGGATTCGTTCCATGTATTCCTTCTTGGCTGCCTGCTGCCTAATTACATCTGGCATGCCCTCCGTTCAAGCAGCAAAGTTTCTCGTGTGCCTGGTCGCCCAACAAGGGATGGCTCGAGAGAAGGGATGGCTCCAGCCGCACGTGCTGGTGTAGCAGCGCTATCTGTTTCTGCGGTTGCGACTGCCCTGCCTGCTGCACCCCTTACTGCTACTTTTCTCTCTTCTCTCCGTTTGCCACTAGAGTCCCTGCAGCTTGCTTGCTGCTGTTCCTGTTTTTGTTGGAGTCTAAGGAAGAGTGAAACAGACAATGGTTTGCTGCATAAGCCATTCAGTTCCTAGCACGAGCGCTTTTATTGTGTGCATACAGCCACGATTGTTGAGCAGTTATGTGGCCCTCAGCTGCGAGCTTCCACGCAGATATGAATATGCAAACTAGCTTCAAACAGAGAACTCTACGCCTCATCTTTACTTGGGACAAGTAACTTGGGACAAGGCCCTCACACCTCGCCCTAGAAGATGTAGGGTGAGGCATGGGAGCCTTGTCCCAAATGCCGTTTGGAGCGCTGATATATGCACACTCTTATCACTTCATGGCGCATAGAGCGCGATTTCGTCATTAAGGGGGCCCTCATGTGCCCCCTTAATGAAGAAATCGAGCTCTATGCTCCATGACATGCCACACACGGCATGTCTAAGATTAAACCGTGGTGAACTGGGCCAGCATTATAGCTCCAGTCATCGGTTTTATCCGCGGACAGTTGCAAGTTACAATGGAGTCGAAATGCTCAAGATAAGCGTTTATAAAAAGCCGATCGCCTACACTCCCGAGACAGCCTGGGACCGGCCAAGCAACGGTCTGATGCAAGGGAAGAGGAGGCGGTCTGATACGAGTTCCAACGCAACTAGCTGCAACTCATGCTGCAACATAACTTCACCACCACACAGAACCCAGCCGTATCGTTGCATGTTTTAAACTATAGAAGATCGTTGAGAACTTACTTGGCCCTCAGCGGCCAACCTGCACGCAAGTGGTAATACTGGTGCATGTTCGCCAATGCAGACCAAGTACGTATCTAACGATTCTCTACGGAATTACTATATGCTTCAAAAGAGGCCTTGCATGTTCTTGCATGTGACGTTTCCTACACCAGGAGTTCGAGCAGGGTGGGCTGGAACTCATGACAGGCTACCTCCTTTCCCGAGTAGCCCCAAATTGTGCCGTAGTTCTCAGGGCCCATCTCCGGCGTGGTGATTATGCAAGCATGGTAATACTGCCGAGCCAGTGTACCAGTGACTCTCCTGTAATGCGACTCTCAGCTCCGTGGCCTCAGCAAAACCATCACATAGCAGCAACCAGCTAAGTAAATTCTTCCTGAGCAGGACCCCGCTCATCTCCACAAGATCACGGAAGCTGTTCATCGTGAAGAGCTTGCTGGATGCCAATGGTGAAAACAGAAGTCAGAGCTATAGTGCTAATGGTACCTTTCCGTGGAGCAATGGCAGCTGAATGAACAAAAAATATGTAAACTTGCATGCAAGCATAGCATGTGGAACACCCGGCTCACCGCCAGCTAACAACCATTCCCTCTGTTTGTTCTGTTGTTGGTTTCTTATGCCCTAGGCTTCCAACGGCCCACAGCCTTAAGGACCGAATCACAAGGGGGCTCTAGAAGCACATTTTTGACTGTGGAAGCGTCAATCATGCGCACTAACTGTGTAACGCTACCACCTGTTGATACTCCGGAAGACTGCTTCGAAGCGAGCTTGAAAAATCCAGGTCCAACACGATCAACGGGTGATGAACCTAGCTCTAGTAAGTGATTTGGGCTTCGTCCATTTATGTCGATAAGGAGCCTTTTTCTGACTTCGGAAGGGGCGTGGCTTCCACCATCAAACGGCATTGTGGCATCCGTCCTGAGTTAACCAAACAGTAAACAAATTTAACAAAACACACAGCGAAATCAAGGAACAAAATTTAACAATGTCGCTGTGAAATTCAGGATCCCTGCAAAAATGCTTCAACCAGTTCCCGTGTCTATGTCATACTGTTCCACGTCAACAAGGATATGCTGGCCGCGATGTTTTCTCTGCCATCTTGCCAATTGCGTTTTCAGCTGCGTCACTTGGGCGATGCGTCTCTCTCTTTCCACCTGTGCCAGATATCTGGAGTCTTCTGCGTTACGCGTTGCATTCTCCACAGCCTTCTGAAGTGCATCGTACTCCCTTTTATCCCTGAGAATTGCATCCTCCTTATCAACCGATTCCTGGGCTGTATTCATTAGTGCATGCTTAAGCATTTGATTCTCCTTTTTCAGTGTCTCAAGACGGAACTGAACCTCCTGAAGCTGTTGATACAGAAGCTTCTCCCTCTCCCGGGACTCCTTGAGTTCTTCGTCTTGCTGGGCGCTCTCCAATGATCCCCTTTGGACCTGCATGCTTCGCTCTTGGTCTAGGATGCATCCGTGTGGTACATCGCTCCCCGTCTGCAAAGCTTGTAGACGGGCTACACGAAGAGCATCAATGTTCCTTCCCTAGGACAAATTCACAAACGCAACCATACAAATACGTCCGATAACAAGCAGAGCCTACCTACGAGCTGAATACAAGCCTTCCTTATTCTATATATATTCTATATGTATAACAGATCTGCCAAACTCCTCCACAAATTGTCCAACTGTTCATCTTTCTCCTTGGCTAACTTCTGCAACTCGACACATCCCACAGCCCCCTCGATATCAACACAGCGACCCCAGTCGAAACACCAACGCCAANCGCACTTTACGTCACCGTGCCCACGCACACACACAAATTGCCGGCCGAATACAGCGCCTTACTTCTGCATTCTCCTGCACTTCCGACAGCTGGCGTTTCAAACTAAGCACAGCCTCCTCCTTCTCAGCAAGCTCGCCCACCAATTCGGACTGCAGCCAACCAACCCACAAACGCAAACAGACACACTCGGAGATGTCCCCATGCAGCACTCTCTGGAGGTGCAGCAGCACCACCATCGCAACCCAAATCCTTCGAGCACGCCGCGCGCACCAAGGTCGCGCCCAACACCTACTACGCCATGCAAAGGTCTGTTCACCCATGCTCCCCCAACGCTGCTGCAAGATCAAGTGAAGCTCTGTTTACCACCACACGTAGCACCGCGCACAGCCCAAATGGGCTTCCTACGATATGCACGAACCACACTGCTGCAGGGATGTGCCTTCTCCAGCACACTCACGTTTTTAGTCACCAACGACTGCAACGTATCGGGCGAGCCGAGACGCAACAGAGGTTCCGCCATTTCCGCCTTTTCTCGAAGATCTGCCAAACTCCTCCGCAAATTCTCCAACTGTTCATCTTTCTCCTTGGCTGACTCCTGCAACTCGACACATCCCACAGCCCCCTCGATATCAACACAGCGACCCCAGTCGAAACACCAACGCCANTCCCACAGCCCCCTCGACATCAACACAGCGACCCCAGTCGAAACACCAACGCCACCGCACTTTACGTCACGGTGCCCACGCACGCACACAACTTGCCGCCCGAATAGAGCGCCTTACTTCTGCATTCTCCTGCACGTCTGACAGCTGGCGCCTCAAACTAAGCACAGCCTCCTCCTTCTCAGCAAGCTTGTCCACCAATTCGGACTGCAAACAGAGAGACGCCATAGTTGTGCAGCTACAGGTGAAGTGCAGTGCATAGAGCTATCAGGCGGTTTTAGGAGCTGGCTCGGGAATGCTGCCCTGGGCATGTCTGGGGCGTGTATGGTTTGGGTCATGCACTGAAAAAGGAAAGAGGTCGCGTAGAGAGCATTCCATCTTGCTTCTGCGGGCACCCCTATCCCCGAGACGTACTATGCGGGGAACAGGGTAAGCGACAGCACTTCCATCCAAACAACTGAGGATTTCCAGGGGATACAATGAAAGCTAACGACGTCCGTGAGCTGCATTAGGGGTGTCGCCGCTGTTTATGGCAAGCATTATGTGGTTACTTTTGGGCAACACTTACATTTCGTGCTGCCAACGATTCAAGCTCTTCAGGCGATCCGAGTTGGAGGAACGACATCATTTTTTCCTGTTTCCGCTCTGACATCTGCAAGTGGTCTGCTAGCTCTTCGATTTCGGAATTCGCTTTTGCGAGCCTCTCTGTCTCTAGCTGCAACAGCATATGCATTCCAAATCCACATAGAGTTGGATATCAATGATCCAGGTATATCAACATACTTCTACCACGCAATGCGGGACAGCACAGCGGATTTGCGTCTCATGGGGGCTAGCTGGTGTAACTGTGTCCGTGCTGAAACCGTTGCTGACTGCTGCAAGTTCTCTGGCTTGTCTATTTTCTCTTCGCAGATCTTCAAGCTGAGATCGCAGCTCTCCAATTTCTTTATCCTTCGTTGCCAAGAGCGTTCGCAGGTCAGCCTGAATTGTGCCGCGCAGTCCATATGAAACAGAAACCGGGCTCGTACATGGAGTGACTTGACGCTCCAGTCACAAGCTGTGTACTAACACATTCAGCTCCAAAACGTCCGTGTATATGTTTGCTTACAATATGCTCATTGAGACGCTGAACTGCATCTGATGAACTCCTCAGCTTGTCCTCCATGGATACCTGATGTACATGCCAGTACGCATATCCGCTTCAATTAAGAACTGGCGCACATTGCTGTTCAAGAACCCCGTACTTTCAAACTAACTTTTCAAGTACATACCCCTGCATTTGCGAAAAAGTAGAGTTGCGACCGGGAGTATGCGGTCTACAGAAAGGAAGCTAGGATTCCCCCGTCGGAAACATGCCAGTTGCCATCTACACAACTACAGGTCGTCGAAAGAGGTACAGTTAGTTAAGTGGCTTCACTGGATGGGACACGAGGACTGCACTGTTTTCTGGTGTTTGTGTAGCCAAGCACGTTTTGGACTGAGCTGAGGCTTGCCTTTTCGTCCTGCAGTATCGTCGCAAGTCTTTGCTGCACCTCCAGCTCGCGTTTTGCCCCCTCTTCTGAGGTACGCCCATCCTGAAGGTTTAGAGTAACATGCAAAGGGGAGCTTCTTCGTCTCAGCGCCTACACGAACACTGAAATCACCTTCACTGCGCACTTACATGAACGCTGAAATCCGCGTAGTCAAAACTCACCCGATCGATTTGGTGGATAGTCTGCTGTTGCATGAAGATCAATGACTCCAGTTGGGACTTTTCTTCTCGTAGATTCTGCACTTGATTTCGAAGCCTCGCCACCAATGCCTGGCAGTCCTCGCTAGTGCATGCTGCGTACGCAACATTACCTTGCATTCTGCATTTTTGGCTACGGTGCTGACCATCTGCCTATAACCCGTCGCTTAAGAAAGTGCGGCACACACTGAATAGTGCTAGAAACATTCAAGCAGGTCTTGCGAATGCGAAATCTTACGGCCAAGTGGACCCCTGTGGGTACTGGGGAGAGAAATGGCAGTTTCTACATCCTTGGTAGAAGGAACTTCACTGGATAACGAATCTTGCTGAGAAGGCTGCCAGCGGTACGCAGGCATGGATCCAGCTCTGTTGGGGACCTTGGCTCCATCTCCTTCACTGTTTCCCTTCGGCTTGCCCATCGACCTGCTCAAAAGCTTCTTCATCTTCGGGGCCTATATTAACTCTATTCTCCCCGCATAAAGAGGGACGCGCCAACTGTTATGTCCGTGGTGGGAGCTAAAACCTACGGCTATAACGAAAGGACCAGACTGCTTCAGACGAGATCAGAGTCCACACGCTCTCGGGAGCACAGCAGGTGCACACCAGAACTAGTGTACATGTCGTTCTAAATACTGTACTGCCTTCGACAGCAACTTCTTCCCCTGCTACGAACCCAGCTTTGCCAGTTCTGTGCTCACACTGACGCCAAAGCTCCAGGTCTCGGCGGTTCGGCGTAGTCGACTCACTGTGCTGTGGAGTTCTCACGACTCCTCCACCCACAAGTTTTGCTGACTACACATTGTTGGTGTACAAGATGAGAGGATGTTCGGTTTTGGAAAGGCTATACGCATGTCTTGCACCAAATTTCAAGGAATAGCGTTATGGTCCCGGAACAGTCTCGAGTCAACCGAAGTATGTGGAACACAGCCGGTTCGGAAGTCATTCGCATTCCCCTGTTATGTAGGGAATGTATATATTCAACCGTTTTTCCGCCATAAAAAAATGGTATAATCCTTAGTTTGACGCCGCCGGTTTGCTCAGCTCGCTGTCACCGGCCTACTCGCAATCGTCTCGTCCTTGTTGAGCAGTGCGCAGCAGATCTGCATGCATGCACGACATGGAGTAGCCAGTGTCATCTACTTTTGCTTTTTTTGCAATCGAAGAAACTTTAGGGGCCACACCAAAATTATTGGGTTCAATACCACACAGTCCATATGGGCTAATTGCACGAAGAAGACGACCACACCACGGCAACGGTAGTGCCGCTGCCCAGCGGAGCTAAGTGTCTCCTTAATTATACCCCTCGTGCATTTTAGCGAAACGCTATGCAGTGTATCGGCCGAAAACCTGCTGCATCTAGCTCCACAAGCGCCACGGCAGTCTCTTGTTCTTCAAACGAGGGGATGCATCGGGCACGTGTGTGCGCTGTACTAGAGTGTTAAATCTCGGTAATAAGGCTTGCTAATAAACCTAGCCTAATAAGGCTTACGCGCAAAAATAAACTCATTCCCACTAAATGGATGCATGCTACAACTCGCGCCGCCATGAGGGTTTCAGCGTCCCCAGCTGTTTCCCCGGCTACCCTATATCTAAGGGTTCCTATTCGCAAATGCAGATGGATGAGGATTACCATTCATCCTGCTTACATGACTTGAGAGGATACAAACACGTCATCGGATATTGTGTTTGCAGACGTATAAGCGCAATGCAGTGCTGAGTTTCGTCAAAAAATTTAGCCATGCGTGGCCTCATCTGTAGGGGGGAGCGGTGCTGATACGATGAGCAAAACCCTATATAGGACTTGCATTTCAAGTAAAAGCGAATCAGGCTCAAACGGAAAAAGCGTTGACCCACACAATGCCTCCAGGCCATGCTATTCATATTCAAAAGGATTTTTCCAAAGCTCTCAGTGTTCGCTTGGGAACCAAGTGATCACTTGCTTCTCCATTCACCCGGCATAGGGATTCCCATATGCTGCTGTTGTCCCGTAATGAAGTCTGATCCGATGTTTCGCGTTTTGTAGTGCATGTTCGCCAGCGGTGCCTGCTGCTGGTTTGGAATAACACGCTGGAGCTGGTGTGGCTGGCTCTGCAGATACTGCTGAGGAATTGAAACACAGTGCTGCTGAAAGCTTGTCGGCTGCTGGAAGCTCTGCGAAATGGGATTCCTGGGTGCGAATACCGGCCGCTGTACCATCTTTGGGATTGGCCACGGCAAGCCACCACGGAATTCTTGACCCACGACCGCCTGCTGATGCTGTACGAACATGTTGTTTCCGTATATCAGCAAGCCCTGTGAACCGCTCTCTGGGAGCGAAGAGCGTCGTGGCATTTCATAGCGAATCCCAGGTAGCCATTGCCTGTCTGGCTGCTGTGCCGCACGGACTTCAAACTGCTGTGGCTGCAACGGAAGCGTGCCTCGAGTCACGCCACAAGGTATGAAGTGCGGAGCATTGCATACGCCCCTAACAACATCCACTCCCTGTTGTCTGGACAAATCCAGTGATGATCCCTGAATATGGGGCGCAGCCGACGGGCGCAGCTGTGGCTGGTGCATGTGCCTATGCTGCTCTGCTTGTGTGGGCCTTGCAGACGTATCCCTGCTAGCACCTCCTTTGCTCGAGTCAATCTGACACCTCAGACTAGCCACAGGTTGACGATCCCCTCCATTCGTCCCTTGGAAGTGGGGGGTTACATTCATATTCCAGTTGCCTGGATCGTGGGAGGGAAGCGCTGGCTTCTGACGGATCTCATTGTTGTGATTTTGTGGAGCAGCTGCTTCTGCATGGTTGGTACTGTCTTTAGGCTCCCCTCCACAAGATCCTTGTGTACGGTCTTTTGGTTCGCCTCCAGTAGACCCCTGTGTAGAGCCTTTTGGCTCGCTTCCAGAAGATCCTTGTGTGAGGCCTTTTGGCTCGCGTCCCTGTGTTGTAATACATAGAACACGTGCTCCACTGGACCCCAGATGTTGGCGATCCGCGGGTGTGGTTATATCTGTCCGTTGTGGGATTTTGCCACTGCCTGAGACACCTTCCAGGTTTTCGTTCCTTCCGACAGCAACAAGTGGAGCAACTATGCCTGCGGAACTATCTGACATGGGGCCCAGCTCCTCATCGTGGGCAATTGATTGCCGGTGTAAGACCGGCAAGGATGAAGGTGAAGTCGACGTTTGCAACTGCAGGCCGTCTGGGATGTCGGCATCGCTTTGAGCTTGGGATAACACGCTTGCTTCTTTCGGCGCAAGCAGTGTCAGGTCTTGGAAGAGCCTTGCGTCACGCTTTTGTTCTTTCCTCTCCTTTGCAGAACTGGATACAGGAAGCCTACGAGTAAACTCCTTACAGGTGGGCAGCACAGTTCCGCAAGTCATACGGCTGGGAAGACCGCTGTTTGGAAGAGACCCCGTAAGGGAAGGCGGCTGTGTGGCACGCAGGTTGCCCGATGTGTGTAGATGGACTGATGCTCCTCCGCGGTCCAACGAGGTTCTTCTCTGCGTGACAGAACGCCGTGAGTTCAAGCTGAGAGATGCCGGGCTGGAGGTATAGTCCTCGGTGTCGTGAGGCTTCAGTCCATGATCTTCCTTGCACTGCCTTGTCTGCCGCGCAATGTATCTCCGTGAGGATGCAAGGGGGGCAGCCGCTGAGCTCTCTTTCTTACAGGACGACGTCTCGCCGCGCGCACTGTTCTTTGTGAAGGCAGTCTGAACCCGGTGTGTCCGGTGGGAATCTCGAGATGCCAATCCTGATGTTCCGTGTAAAACGATTTTTCCGACAGGAAGGGGAGGAAGAGCGTGCCGCGCGCCGCTTGGCGTTACCTGCCCTGTGGAGTCAGACGGTTTCATTCTACGGTCAGCAGCAGTTTGGCCTCGTGAACGCGTTGCAACTGACGATGGCCGGGAGACGAGCTTGCTCCCATCCCTGGAGATGCTGGTGGCCTCAGCATGCCGCTTACTGTCTCCTCGTTTCTCAAGCGCCGCACTGTTTACAGAGCTCATTCTGCTTGGCGGGAGCCCTCCTATCTGGCGACGCAAATGAAGGGGCAGCAAGTGCGTTGCATCATCTACAGTTCCTATCCTCAGTTTAGACGTGCGGCCCTGCCCTTCCGTCTCATTCACACTTTCTACTTGGTCTCTGCATTTCTGTATTTCTTCGATTGTTTCCGCTGTCTCCTCAACACTGCACAACGTGGAAGTCACCCTTCTTGCCGTTCTTGGAGATTTCGATACAGCGCTCTCCAGGAAGTTCTCAGTTGGCTTCAATTCTTGAAACGAGGAAGGGCACGACATGCACACATCCAAGACGCCCTGAGTTGCTGACCCTGAAAACGGGATTTCCTTCGTCTTCAAAGCATGGAAGAGAGCCCAACGTGACAGTGGCTGCTCTGCTATGCCGAGAGCTTCGATCTGTTTCCTCAGTCCTGCTTCTGGCCAACGGCTAGCAAGCAAAGCAACAATTGTGTTTCCCTGTTCAATGACTTCACTGAAGCACAGAACAACAAAAGTACGAAGCAATATAGCGTTACTTCGAAAACACAGGGCCTATGGTCGCTGCTGATGAAACTGTAAGAACACAGAAGAAGCGGCTCTCGTACCTGAGCTTTGTCTTGAGTCGAGGCATCATATCTTCGACGACGGCGGTCAGGCAGTGAAGCTGCAAGCAAAACGCCCAGCCTTCTCCAGATAAGCAGTTCAAACTCTAGCAAGGGTTGTAAATGCCGATGTCCAAATGAGAGTGACATTCGGGGACGTATGATTGAACCAAAGAGGACAAAGATAGGCCGTACCTGTGTCTGTGTTTGATATAGCAGCCTCGCAAAATATTCCTTGTCCTCGACTGCATCAATTGCTAGAGAGCGCGCGGCTTGAGCAGATACCTTCAGCAAAACACCCACAATCCTGTTAAATTTGTGGATTATGTCGGTCCAACACAACTTACGGCAACACCGCACTAACTGAAAGACGGAAAACAACACTGCACCGGTGCAACGGAGAGGAGCGAACCTCAGCAGCAGTAATTCGCTTGCTGTTGATTGAGCTTTCCTCTTGGAGGCGAAGGTACTGAGAAACATACACACACAGATGCTAAGCGTTGGCCTCATCAACGTGGCGCTGTGAAACATCTATTTGAGTTCTGTGACCACCGTATCCAGGCCCACCTCGTCCTGGAAGATTGCGTAGTGCTTCCTTTCTTCCGCGCGCAACCCTGGGAACCATTACACAAAAAAAAGAACGAACGCGTATCAGGGCAATACTTTACAGATTCGCGTATACAGACTGCCTGAGGGGGTTCTGACAAAATATGCGCACTTTGTTCTTCGGCGAGCTCCTCCTGGACTAGCCAGAGTGCCTCTTCGAGGTCATGAACTGCTTTGAGAGGCCCGCTACTACTCTCTATCTCCGCCAAAAGATTATCACTGCCTCCCTGAGAAATAAGGACCCAAACGTTGTCGTTACTATGAGCGGAGCACGCAGCCGTGTCAACACAGAGACCCGCTCCCTTCATATCTGCCGGTCGTGTATTCTACTAGCCTGCCGCGCAGCCAACGAAATATGGCGCACCGATGAAGCATCAGCGGTTCCATCAGTTTCCAATTGCCTTCCACCGTCTTTAACTCCCCCATTGTATTTGTGGGCCTCGACATGAACGAGATCAGGCGCGATGCTCTTCCTCATTGGTTCATCAACAGCGAAGCGCCCAGTAGGGCTGGAGTTGATATTTTCCTCGGCGCAGCCTGGTCCATACTCACATTGGGGTGTTTTAGGATAGGGCTCCATTGGTTATGTGTGCGGTAAAGGTCGCCGAGGTGACTGCACACCGCATTCGAGGTTGCCGCCGGCGTCCGGAGGCTGTGACGTCCGTCCTTACCAAATGAGCTAAACTCTCTGTGCTCAATGCATATAAAATGAAAGAAATGCCCATCAACTATATGAATTGGGTAACGCGCCACCGAAGGGACGGAGGGACACGAGGTCTCGAGAGGGCGGGCCACCTTCCGCGTCTACACTTGACAAGCGGCCGCCAAGCCAGTCGGTGCACCTCCGGGGTGTCATAAAAATACTGCGAACTCAACTAATATAAGGCATAAACCAGGCGTCCACCGTGTGGTATTGCTGAAGGTCCAGAATGCCTAGCGATGGGGATTCTTCGGCGGTGAACAGGCTGCTGCTGCTGAAGCTAAAGAGCACTGGGGCTCCAACAGGAAATATACTCCCCCATCAGTAGTGCAATGAATTCGTGTATTAGTTTTGCAAGAGACTTTATATTCTTTCTGTCGGAAATAGCTACGGAAGCCTCCTTGCGCACAACTGTCATACCCTGGGGCTTGGGTGTCCATTGGCCTGCAGGCAAGGCACGTTAGCGCTGCGAGTGTCAAAGACAAGCAGAACAATTTAGGAGCTATTCTTCTCAATAATGAAAACTAACCGAGAACATCGACCAGAGCACTTCTTCTTGTCGCCTTTAGCGAAAGAACGGTGGGCAACAGCCTGCGGACTCAGTCTTACCATCTGTCCAACGGACCGTGGCGGCGTCACTGCCGACAGATTCCTTATCCACACAATTATTGCGTTTCGCTTATCTGCTTTATCATAAGCCTAAAGTAATTTTCCGGTCTTATACTGCATTCTGGAGTGCGTGCAAATCGTGATATTGGCGTCGAGGCCGGACAGGCCTCACCAAAGGACCACTCGGCGGGTCACGCTGAACTCGCACAAGGGCTGCATTCTAGGGTGTAACCGAATGAAATTTGTTGAATCCTTTCAATATTGCATTCCCTCCAATGCTAGTTTCGCCGTTGAAAGAGAAGCGCCGTACAGTCTGTCCTTTTTTCTAGCTAGAAGTACAGCCTTCCTGATGTAGCCTGTAATATTCTGGAGGGAAGGCACTAACCTACTAATCCCTTCGCCTTCTTTTGTATGTGGTTCCTTTGATGAAGTGTCTGGCTCTCCATTTGTTATAAACAACTTGACCCAGCGTCGCCGGTCTCCGGTCGCCGCAGTTTCGTCGCTGGGATACTTTTGGGAGGCCCTTTCGAAGCGATGGGCCATTGTATATATACCATATATGTATACATTTGTGAGCTTTGCCTGCCTGGCATGACATCTGAAGGAGTCTGTGAATGTAAAGGCGTACCTAGACTAGCTGTGCATGGTAGTACGAGCACAGCCTGATGTGCTGTGTTGTTTGAGCACTCGTCAAAAGAAAAACGTGTGGGTACCCGAGGTGGTTCAGTCCAGGAAAAAGAGTGGACACAAAAGCAATGCAGGTATCACAAACGACTTGGTCTTGGTACAGGGTGGTAGACGTTTTCCGCTCACAGCACACAAGAATGCACGTGTTCCCCGACTAGCGGAAATGAACAATTGCAACATACATGTTTGCCCTAAACGTCCATTATACGGAGCTGAAGAGGAAACTACTAATAAGAAAATGCACAAAACAGACATCCTGCTCCCGCTATAACTGGTGTCGTCAAACTGTACCGAGTTTTGCCGAACTCAATAGGCACAGCAGAAGGACGGTCACACTCTGTCTCTCCCAACGCATTATCAGCGGTTTCCTTTACCAAATCATTGCGCTACTAATCCTCTTCTGTCCCTCAGAAAACTGAAGGAAGACCAAGAAGGGTTATGCTCCCTATCAACCAGCCCTTTTCTTTCCAGGTAACTGCATTACGCATAGTTCAAGCCACTGCGCTTAAAGGAGAAAACGTGTGTTCCAGCGTTGTATACAGCACACACCACCTAGAACACAGTATAAAAAATAATCGTTTAAATGTCATGCCTGGGAAGGTCAACTCCCGTTTCGCCCTAAAAAAAAGAAAACCAAAGAAAACTTCCGGGACAGTGGATATGGGTAGGCGTTTGTCTTCCTAACGGTATACTGTCCCTCCATAGCACGTAGCATGTTCCGTTACAAGAACACGAATGGTGGGAGGCCGTACCACAAGTTAAGCCTATTTGTTCTAGCGGAGCACTGCCAACTGTTCAGCGTTGTGCTACCAATGAGATATATATATCCCAGTTCGGGTAGCTGGTCTTCCTTCACAAGTATATTTCTCCTGCGGAATCTTCAAAGTTAGACAATGCCACTTCCACAGAGGCAATGTGCTTCTTGATTATTCTGGCCATACTCAAGAGTGGATGCGCACTCTTCTTCCAACGTCCATCTTCGTTTTTCTCTACCAAAACACGTGCTGCTTCAAGCTGTTCCAGTGCCAGCTCAACGCACACGTCCAGTTCCAGCTTCATTTCCTCCCCCAATGCCATCTGCTTTGCCTTGATAGCCTTCAGCACTTCGATAGCCGCACTCACGTTAAGACGAGGACTAGGCAAACTTCCCACCTCCAAGCTGCGCTGAGCGTGCACCAGCGACTTCACAGTTGCCTGCATGTCATCTTGAAGCTCACGCGACCTCCATAACAACTGGACCAAACCTCCAAAATGGGGTTCTACCAATGAACTCTCCAGAACCTTCTGCATTTTAGCGCTCTGGAGAGCTTCCGTGACACTCACTTCATCGACTAGCGCCTTCAAATTGGCAAGGGTAACATCTCCGGCAAGACCAGCGGCGGATGTTGGAAAAGCTGGCTGGCTAGCGTAAGGCACACCCAGTGGTTGTGCCAAGTTATTCGCAAGTACAAGGATATCTGGATACATATCGAGAAGCATCTTTGCTTGATTGGTCATAGTGGCTGTGGCCTCGACAACTCTGAAAAACTCAGCAGCGGCGCTGCCGCCAATATTATCTAAGGCTCGCAGCAACGCTCGGAGAGAAGCTGCTGCTTCTGCTGCCTGCTCCAGAGTTCTTGCCCTCTTGATGTCGTCATTAAGCTTATCCAGCCCGGCGCAGACTGCCCCGACGTTCTGAGCCAACGAAGACGCTATCGAAGACATTTTCAGCGCAAGGGACTTCGCAGTGGACTCCACACCAGGGCCATCCCCTCCCGCTACCCTGCTGGAGAGCAGCGCACTCTCCGACCTATTTGACCACATCTCCGCCCTGATCGCTGCACGCCTAAATTCGTAATTCAGTTGTGTAATACTCTGTTCAAGGTCGACGACCGCCGGCTCACGATGGGCAACCCCACTTTGCGACGTTCCCATGCTGTGCTGCGCCCTTTCCTCCAAAGGTGTACTTCCACTTGCTGACGATATGAGCTCTGCCTCTGACTCTGGACTGCCCTCACCAGGTTCTGAAGCCGCAGCAGGTGCAGTTCCCACTCCTTCTTTGAATGCGAACTTCGAGGAAAACACTCTAGCGATGAATGTCATCGCCACAACTAGAAGACCTAAGCTTAGAAGCTTGGCCGCGTTTCGCCGGAACTTCTTGTCCGGCTTCACTGCACTGGGAAGTCCTCCTGATACCTTTCCTTCACTTTGGTCTCCTTCCCTCTGGGCCTCTTCTGCTGGTTGCGCGGAGGCCAGCCGTGGCGCAATGCCGTCATCCGCATCTATATCCTGCCCACTCTTTAGGGTCCCAGCTGAGGACGAACCATTAAGTCTTTCAGTCAACAACAAGGCATCTTCAGGCTCCCTGGACGTCGTTTGGATGCCCACCTCGCTCGTCAAGGGTCCCGTAGTTGACCAGCCGTTCGGGCTAGTTTCGGAGGAGCCACCACTCGGCCTCACAGGCGCCGTGGCCAATAAGAGTACAAAGGCAATTAGGCTGCGCATTGTCTTAAAGAAGATGTCAAAAAAAGTGGATGAGAAGCGCCTGCCGCGATACCTGGCCTGAGTGAAGCCTCTTCAGCGCTCGCGAAACAGGGCAGTATGGTAAGTTAACGTTGTCTGTAATGGCCACCAAGAAAAACGGGGTCTTCTGAACCCCACGAAACAGAAACAGCCTAAAACACACAGTTCCTGCCAGCCTAATCCGCGTGGTCTCAAACAATTCGAGAAGCCAGCTCCTCGCACTGCGGAGGCTTCGCGGAGACCGAGTTACCGTCGTGCCACAAGGACGAAAAAGAAACAAACAACAGTGCTAATACTTCGTGTGAGGGGAAGAGTGATATTCAAATGCACCAACGACGTCAATAACAAACCCCCTCCGCTGAGCCCAGCAAACTGCCAGAGGGGCTGAATGGACGACAGCACGGAGCCCTTGTGTAGAACTCCTCTACAGCCTCGTATAAAAAATATTGACTTGAAGCTTGATGCATGCAATACTAACTCCAGGAGTGTGGAAAAAGCACACTTTATGGACAGTGTTGCAACTGCGCAGTGTTGGTGATCGGTCACAGGGAACGGAAAGCAGGCGAGCACAGCATCGACTGCCAGGTTCTCAAGTGAGCAGAATGCACGTGAATCTCCTGTCTAACTGAATGGCTGTTCAGCTATGATGTTGCATTAACATAGTGAATGCTGATTAATGTTGTTTTAGTCTCTCGGAGATTATTCCGTTCCGAGGATATCGATGAACCACTATAGGTGACCACTGGCTGGCGAAGCAGGGTCTGCTTCCATCACACGGCGCTTGCATTCAATAAATATATGCATAAGACACTTCAATTTCTCTTCCACTCTATCCTTTATAGGTATATATAATATTTGTGCAGATACGTTCTGTTTGACACCGCTGCTCAACTCTCCTGCCATGCTGTGTGGCCTCTCGAGTATGTCTGGACACGTATCGATGCACTTCATTCCTGTGCGCAGTGCAGTACCAGCTTGGAATAATTGGAAATCCGCTACTTTCATCTTTTATATCAAGCCTCAGGCTTCAATTGCAGCTCGTCGACCTATGGTCCGCTGCGCCGCCTTCAGTGCAGCTGCTGCCCTTCAGTGCAGCTCAGCGTGTCTCTGATCTCTCCTTCTCGCACAGCATATCATATATACTAGATGCATTTAGCGCATCAAGGTACTCTCCCTTTAGTGGAAACGAAGGACTTATTGCCCCTCGTTGCACCGTGATTCGTCTGAAAGACATTGCTCTGGGTGCCATATTATCTATCGCGTTCTAACGCTATATATAACAAAGTCAGCACGGGCTTTGACCGTCAGGAGAATCAATCCAACGCAACAACTACACGCAAGTGTTTCAGCGGCTTCAATAAGTGCTGAGCATCACTGGAGTCGACAAGCAGCCGTCCCTCAATTCCCTCCTCCGTCAACTGAGACGGAAAGCCAAAGGCAATGTAGCACCTTAGCCTGTCTACTGTGCTCGTGGCAATACACCACAATATGCTAAAGCGTTCTCCCGTTCCACATTCTGCTAGTATAAGGGGTTCGCAGCCGCTGCTTGCACATTTGACTTGAACTTTCCGGCTGGAATCCTATGACGAGAAAGTCCTTGGACAGGCAACTACACCCCCATACTTTGGGTCAAATATTCCAATGAGTTAAAAAAGAAGAATTCACTAGAAAGTCCGAGAAGCCGCCTAGGTTGCAGCATACAGTTGATGCGGGCCTCTTTAGGCACATAACCACGTTCCTCCGCAAGATCGAAGAAAACATGCGTGCAGACGTGCGCTATCTACCCGCTCCCTTTCCCTCAGAAAAAGGAATTGTTGAGTTTTTGCGCAACAGCGAACTGCAACTTGGCCAGTCTAGCCAAATGCGCAGCCATGAGGCTGTCCTGCAGCGTGTTCTGGCAAAGTTGTTCAAAGCTCTCCAATTCTGGCTCCGTGGCTCCGCTCAGAGCTGAGCTGAGGAAACGGCCCACCTCAGGATCCGGCTCTGTTTCTCCATTCAACACGCTTCGAACGTATGAGGCGCAAATCTCTAGTTTCTCCTGCAGCTGCTCAAGTTCAGCACTGAGGCCGTCGCCCATCTCATCCAACAAAACACCATCTGCTGCCGGCTCCATCAATTCCTCAGGTTTAGGCGGATGGCTCCGGTTTGCCATGCGGACTTTCTGCAACAACCTTAGACCAATTCGGTCAGAGGGAGACGCGTACAGTTCCAGGGGCAGTTCATGAAACTGGAAGCAAGCCTCTCTAGCCATAGTCATCTGCACCTGTGTGTATACCTGCAACACAGACAATCGACTCCCCCCAAAGCCACAATTGTTGGTTTTTCCCTCTACAAAAAAGTGTAAAACGTGCTAAGTAGTCACAGTGCAACTCTCCAGATTCTTGAAGGACTACTACGTACTTTCACTGCGAAGCTCCCGCTCTCCATAATGGCATCAACCATCAAGTGGATGGGCTCCGTCAGGGGAGGCTGGGGAAAGAATTTGGAGACGGAGGAAAACTGCTTGAACCAGCCGTGCACAGCGCACGTCAGTTCCGTCATTTCACTACCTGTGCAGAACCACCCCACTACCACCTCCCTCACCCCCCCGTTGCCTCCGTTAGCCTGTTGCTTTAGCTCGAACATGCTCTCGTGGTGGTCCTTGATGATTTGCAGCAAGCCCTGAACAAAAGGACAGGTAGGAAGTAGGTAACGATGAAGAGTGCAATACAGAGATGCGCCACTATCCCACCTACTCCATCATCTACCCCGCTTCACGTTACTGCGGACAAACCTCTCCTGTCAAGGAATGTCGATCAACGAAGCAGTCTGTGACATCTATGACGTTTCCATCGGAGCATGAGCCGAGGAGGGTGCCGATGACGTTTTCCTGGCCTTCATCTCGGCGAATGTACGCATCTAGGATAGTCATGAGCGGCACAGGGTGTAGACGAACACGGAGAGAGGGAAAAGGCAGTAAATCGAAGTTTTTTGGTACACAGGCCGACTTCGGCCTGGCGGCCGCCAGCGTGGACACCCGGCGCGACATCGTCGTGAAAGGGTCCAAGATAGCTCCTCCCCTACGAACCCAGCTAGAGGTTATATATCCACAGATTTCTTACAATGTAATCTATTTCTATGGGCGCGCAACACGGGTTCGCAACTCCTGTGCCCACAGGATGTACGCTGGAGCAGAACCGACAGAGGTTCTTCCGTAACAAACCCCCTTTTGTTTGTTATGGGCTGCTCTCCTCAAAAATATGATGGATTTCATCCACAAATGCAGCAGTTACTACAGGACATTGCACTCTCCAGAGGTTTCCCACATTGGGGCTGATCATGCCATAGGCTTCCACAACACTTGCATCACGCCCGATGCATGCATGCGCCCCGCAAGTCAAATTATTTAGAGGTGTTTAAGTATTAAATTCCATTCAACTGCGAAGTTGAGCTTTCCTCTAGACATTATTGGGATGACGTCGAGGAATGAATGGGGACGCCAACAACGCGGCTCCCTGTTCGGCGGGGAGGGCGTTGTTCACAGCTTCATGAAGCATTAGTGTGCCCGGTAATATGTTCTTGAATTACACTTCAGGTATTCATAGTGACTAATCAGGCACTCAGAAAATGCTGTACAGTGCTATTGTAGTGTCGCTTCCAGCCGGAGATCCTGGCGAGTGTCCAGCGCCTCAGCCCAAGTCCATAGTGAGTTGTTCAACCATTTTCAATGTCAAAAAATAAATAGGCTAACCCTTGAGACCAGCTTAGACCTCCCCAATTTTCTGTGGGATCCCCCGTTTGGGTTTCCTCAGCTTCAGGGCAGAGGAAGGCATTGTCACGACAAGCCTTGATCGGGGCGAAGGACCGTCGCAAGCTGCAAGACTCCAAAGTATTTCATAAGAGTGTAGAAAAGCGTCTGACCTCCATTCCACTCTCCAGGAGTCTTAGGTGCAGCATGGCCAGGGCCTGGCGCCTGTGGTTGGTGCAGAAAGGAGGCACTCTCGCACCGTGCTGCAGCTCCTCCTACTAGGCAACACCAGATGAAAGCATGCCCGCTCGCCGCTTTCATGCATGTACTAACACTGTAGACACATTTTAAGCGCTCAATTAGCCCTCACAAGCTATCCTGCAAGCAAGTAGAAGTCCACGCATTCGCCTCAGACAGATCATGCTAAAGGGACCGCGCATTTTATATTTCTCAGGATGTGCAAGGACAAAAGAGCCTGTAGGGCTCCTATCCGGTGCAAGCACACCAATATCCCCGCATAAGTGGAGGCAACAATGAGCGGTATGCTCACTCGTTCAGAGCTGTAGTGGTGTCTTCAGAGGCGGTAATAGGGAATTTACGCACTTGCAATACCATTCGTGCACGCGAAGCTGAATGGTTGCGTGCGTTCAAACTATATTGCAAACAAATATATATGGCGGTTTGTTAAGAACGAAATATTCTGGACGACCCAACGCTGCTTGGCTGTCGCACGAGGCGATCCAATTCTGCAGACCCCATTCCTTCCCTCGTCCACCCCTATCTGGGTTTGGAGTTGAACATGCGAACCGGAGAGGTTTCCGGATGTTCCACGTGTTGTACCTGCATGTGAGCAACGTTGCCTATTATCGAATATGCCAGTGCGAGCAGGCCTACACGAGACAGGCGCGCAGTGCAAGCAGCTGCCTCACTGGGCACAAGGTAACCTGACGGATTGGTTCATCATGGCGAGCGAAGGCGACACTCAGTATCCTCAGTCATCAGGCTTCAACGCGCTTGGCATTCCCAGCCAAACTGTCACATTTCTAAGGTTGCATGCTATCTCGAAGATGAATGTTCCACAACAGATGCGACCCACTAACCATCACCGACAGTAATGCGCTCGTCGGTTCATGAACAAATTAAATTCTCTGCGCGACACCACCACCACCGTCGCAGGCACTTTGTCTCAACGCAGTTCAGCAAAAGAGTTTCTGCTAGTACTCTAATTGTCCCTGCTAGCTACCGAGGAAGCTTTTAAAAGAACTGTAAGCCTTGTGCTTCTACCGAGTTCGTTGTTGCCACTGAACTATCGCCGGTCAGCCCACGTCACCCGTTGAGCCTCGTTCTCGTACCAACAACCCCCGCAAGTGTTGACTACGTGCAAGTGCAGATAAATGCGTGTCGGCGTGAGAAATACTAGTTTTGACGATGATAAAGCACAGGGTTGAAGTATACGAGGGAAATGTAAACACATGGTAGAGGAAATCCCAGCGTAACTGGGACGCGGGTCTATGCGAGTAAGCATTCAACACGGAGATCAGCGTCAACCCCACTTAATAAACCCCATTCGCTAAACGTAACCTGCGCTGTGCAAGGTTGCAAATGGGATTCCGCGGCTTCCGTGGAAGAGAAACCAGACGGCGCTGGCCGCCTGCGGCATCTGCTTCCGTTCATTGACTGAACGCCAAGCGGACTGGGAGCTGAAAGACAGCCTTCCTATAAGTATATATAAATATAAGCATACATATATATGTTACACTCGCCACGAAACAACCAAATACTATTGCAAAACCTCCATGAGGAAACCAGGATTCTTCTCTAATCTTTCTTCTTCGATGTTTTCGCAACCTTTACGTCCCGGTTCTTCGATCCCGTGCAGAGTGCAACGCCAAGACAAGTGATCATCGAGCCCATGATGCACCCGACGGAGAACAGTATCAAAAGTGGGACGGGGAACTGAATGAATACATCGCGAAGTTGTTGAATTGCCAACATAAACTCGTCCTTCATAGTGTCCAGCCAAGACAGGACTGGCGGAATGGGCTGAGGAGAAAAAAAACACGCAAGCAGCCTGGATACCCCACATAAGCTCAGAACCCAGTCACTTCCTAGAGCCTCCACTTCGATAGTAAAGTGCCCTCTAGTTTACGCCACGGAACGCGGGAACACTGCGTCTCACCTTGCCAGGCGTCTTCTCCCATCCACCGGTTGCAAATGCGTATAGATCATCTACAGTGCGACTGCCTTTGTACTGATACATCTGGCCCTGCACGCGGCAAAACATGAGAGGAGAAAACGAACACATGACAGGGATCAGTACGATACGTGTATTGGGTGTTTTGTTGCTAACACAGGCCTGTCCCGATACCCAGGTGGCTGTTGAACAACCGCCTCACGTTTTTGAAGTACAGTAAAGTTGGGAAACCTCTGATGCTGAATCGTCTTGCAGTCTGCGGGTTTGTCGTGGCGTCAAGATGCGCTACGTTGATTTGTCCCTTCAGCTTCTTCGCCAGTTCCTCCCACGCCGGGGCCATCTTCCTGCAGTGGCCGCACCATGGGGCGTAGAACTTGACAAACCAATCACCTGATGCAGAAGAGATAAGCAGAAAGAAACACAGTTTAAACGTGCAACGGGCTGAATGTTTCCGTTGCAGGCAAGCACGAAATTGTGGTATGGGTGCGGCAAGCACAGCATCTTCACGCCTGTGCACTTATGTCGTGGGGTTAAACCCCAGGGACACGTTTAACAAAACAACTTATAGTTTTGTGAAAGGAAAAGAGCTCTAAAAGGACAAGTCTGATCCTTGAACACCAAACACAGCGTCACACGCGGACAGGGTGTCACCGCGTACCCGTGGTGGAACCGGTGACAGCTTGCGTTTCTTGTTCGAAATTCGCATCTGTCAGAACCTGCACATCTGACGCAGCAGGTGTTGCCGGAGCTGCGGGACTTCCTGAGGAAGCAGGAACAGCAGGTGCTGCAGCCAGAGCAAAAGGGAATTCCCTGTTGTTGCTGTTGCAACCGTGCCAGGCGCCAGCAGCGGCCACCAGGCACAAAACACGTAAGAGGAACCGCATTTTTAGAGGCATAAACATAAACAGCACATTTGATAGAAAGGGAACAGAGGCTTATGCCAAAGACATGTGGGAATCAAGACAATCTCCTGCCTTCATTGAGCAAGGGAGTGGCGGGCTTAACACGGCAGCGAGCTCAGGCCCCAGCGCACTGCAGACCTTTTAGTCCTGACAACTTCCACGGCATATTATTTGAGTTATTTAATTTTAGTGCAACATTTTACTTATTAGAACGACAAAGGCTTCCTTATGCGTCGGCCGACACCCAGCAAGCAACAACAACACCCCAAGCCTGCCGCCGTGGGACTTGTGCTTTCACCTCATTCACCTCACCAAACGCAGCCAGGCTTCACCGCATAGCCTCACCTACGAGCACCTCTAATTTTCAAGTGCAGTAATAATAAAGTGCCCGGAGCGGACCCAACGAGGTGCAAGTGTCTGTCTACACCCGTATCCCCTGCAGGCGTTCGTAGCAGCGCATATGTAGCATTCTCTATAGTTAGACAGGGGACATCCGCCTGGACGTAGCAGGCTAGCTGCACGCAGATACGAGTGCCTGACAGGCGCCTACAGAGAATGGTTGCAAAGTGAGCTTGGTTGTGCTTGCATGTGACGCTGTCGTTGCATCATAGTTGCAGTGAGGTGTATTGCAGCTCGTGTGAGGCCGAATGCTCCGCAGCAACACCAGGCTCTGAGCAGCTGTGCCGAGGAGGCCTGGAGAAAGGGGAGTTCAGTTCCTTTTAGGAAGCTCTTAACTTGAGTGCTTCGGCTTCACTGGAGCTTGCGACTGTAGCGTTTTCCATGAGGGGGTGGAGTGTTTATCCCTACATGGGTGCAGGCTGACCAATGAAGGTGAATGAGAGCCAACTAAGAGGGTAACAATCAGAACAATCGTCTATACTGTTAGTACATGCGGCAGTAGGGCGTTGATTGTGTATGCATGTCGGGTTGCCTTGCCCGACGAGTTGCACCAGGGTGCGTGCGTTGCAAGGTGTCTCAGCCCGCCTCCTCTCCCCCCGCCGCAGGTCCTTGGTATGCAGGTCCCAGATGACTGGAGAGTAGATCAGCTGCTTTTGTAGAGTCTTACCTGGAGTATTTTGAGCCTATTGCATCTCATGACTGTCCTCAATTAAGATTGAGGACTCCCTTACAACACGCCACAACTTGAGATATGCCATACAGCAGCACAGGCCGCTCGCGAGCTGCAGCAGACTCAATCGACCTGACAAAATATTTACAAAAAAGCCGCTGATATCTCCCTATGTTTCTAGGCGTGCTGAGCGTAGTGGCTTAACTGCTTGCGGCTGGTGCGGAGAGGAATCTGCAACGTAAATTGTTGCACTTCCTTCTGCAAGGCAGCCACATATGCAGGTGTACTCATCCTCCATTTGGATGCATTCACTACGCATTAGTGTGGGCACCAGAAGTTTAACCTGCACGCAAGTAAAAGCACCTGCTCCAACTCCAACCAACTGTAGCCAGCCCATGCTACATCTGATACCTCGACACACGACGTCGTGTGCCTAGCAGCCCAGCAAAGAATGGATGGACTAAATCAGAGCTCCGCCAGCACCTGCTGCTGCTTCATCTTGTGTGATTATTGCTGCTCCATCGGTTCGTCGTGTTGCATGTTTTATTGCGATGGTTCTTACTTCTGTATCTCTTGCAGCAGTTTAGTTGCATCGCTTGCAGCTGGAGTTCCTGCTGCTTAGCCTGCAGTTTCTGTGGTTGCTAAAGTCTAAAGAAGGGGGGACCAAAGCGCAGCCCGTTGCGTATTCCATTCATCCATCAACTGGAACACTCCGAGGGTGTATACACAGCCCGGCAACGAAGCTAAACTCCACCAGTGCTGCGTCTACGTTGGTCTACGTCTTCATGAGTTTAGTTTGGCTAATGTGGCTTATATGCATTGTTGTTGAGAGACTCAGCAAATACGAACAATTCAGCCCGTGCCCTAGCTTAGTTGCCGTCGAAGGAATGATCAATGATTCATTAAGGTTCTAGAAACTCCATGGCTTTCCGAAAAGTAGCATAACTGAGAAAGATCCGAAGTCTGTTAGCAACTTCTGGCACGAGTTCATAATGCGGCTTAATATAGACCGTAAGATCATCCAAGACCACCTGAAGGCACATTGCCAAACTGAATTTACGCACTGTACATTTGTGCAGCATTTGCGTAACTATGCTTATCAGACTGGCTTGATTTGCTTCCCTCTACTGAGTGGCTCTATAATACAACCGTGCGCCGTTCATCAAAGTGACTTGAGCTCCTTTCATGCGCTGAATCGATCTATGGTACAATTGTGCACTTTCCAATATGTTGTCCTCCGGTTCACCAGGTGTGCACCAAAACGCTGTTGTACGTGACGCTGGACCTGGGGCTTGACAGCGAGCTCCTTGTCGCCGCAGCAGCAGACCTCCATATACAGCCTGGAGCAGCACGGCAGTGTATATATCATGCCGAAAATGCCAAGTACCAAACAACGACACACGACGTTCAGCAGTCATTTTCTTCCCAACCGACTTGGCTTTAGTGGATTTGCACTCAGTACAAACCTCAACAACCCAAAAGAGTTCACCATCATTTCGGTAGAACCCGTTGGCGTTTGCTACCGGGCCGACGCATTGGCCGGCATTGTAGGTTTACCCCCAGCATGGAGATGCCACAACGCCATTAACGTCGGTTTCCTAAAACCGTTCAGCGAATCGCCAAGTTTTCTCGATTTCTCTCCGCAAGCGATCAGAAAGGTAAATTGGGGGAGGAGCAACTGGAGGAAATTGAGATTCGGGATACTCGTGTAACGAAACCCAAAGTCCACAGACAACAAGCATATGAGTAGCCAACATACCGAGAAACAGAGTGGGTTTCTGAAAATCGCCTCTGCTAAACACTTCTCCAGGAGCAATTATGTGATCTCCTCGAAGCAGCATGGGTGAATAGAAGTGTGGATATGTGTGGTGCAGCGTAGAGTTCGGCCGCATGTAACGAGTTTATAACGCCTGCTCTCTGGTCTCAGTCAAGGATAGAAGCGACCTACAATGTAGGTAAAGAGTTAAAATAAGAGTTTCCAAAAGCGTTTGACCTCCCTCCCCTGCCGTCCGGCGTCACGGCCTTGTTGCTGCGGGAAGCAGCGCACGTCACTGCGGCTTGTGATAGAGGCCAGCCTCACGTGTGCACTCAAGGAGGCTTCAGCAATGTTTTCTTTACTACGTGCTTTACCTCTGAATACACCCATAGAACGTTTGCATTGACTTACACCCAACGTACCAAGGTCAAGTGAAGGCTCCGGGGCTAACTGCAGGCAAAGCGTGCTACATAGTTGGTGAATATTGCTTTGTCACGAAAAACGAGGCACTCTTGTCTTCATATGCACGTAAGCTCTGGAGCTAATTGTTTTATCGTTATGATATAGGCCTCTCCCTATACGTACGGGTAGCCTATCACCACCGTTCTACATTTTCACGTTTTCCGTGCCTTAGGGATGAGCCCAGCTTTTGCTGCTGGGTGGACCCCAAGCCGCACGCGCACGTTGATGTTGGTCATTTGCGGCGTTCCAAAGCATGCTTCTGTTTTGACTGGGATATCCGATGCATCTCCTTGCCTTGGTCTCCCATATCAGGTCCACTCCACATCCCGTAACAAGTAGCAGAAGCAACTTCTATGCATTGTTGCGACTGTTTATGACCGCAGAGTTGACGCGGTGTCGCTCTCGTCTCTTTCGGCCCAAATCACTGAGCCGCGCGTTGCATTGGAGCCTGGGCGTTACCCTGATCATTTCATTTGCATTTATGGCGGCGGTGCTAGAAGCCTAACTTCTGTACCTTCTTAGCTTTTTTCATGCGTCTGCACTCTACAATTATGCGGTGCTGTTTATAGCAAAAGATGCCTGGCGTTAAGCTTTAACTGTCAGCACTTATGGCTGCGAGATCATAGAGAGTATGCGGAGTACGTAGAGCTCGTGGCCAACCAGGCATGAATCACCTGGGACCCAGAGAGGTGTTTACTGCGTGTAAAAGTTTACTGACGGGGACACTATAACCTCTGTAGCATATGCTATCAGCGTGGTAGCCAGCACTAAACAGCATTACGGAGGAAACGCCTAAGTTACTACGTGGGGAGTAACAACGTTCGCAAGATAACCTTAATGAAGCAAGCACTGTTGGTTGGTAGGCGAGGGTAGGAATAGATGAAGCGGCAGCCAGTAGCGCGACGGTCCCCTGGCTTGTAGACCAAACTGAACCAGGTATTGTTGTGGCGGTATTTGTTTGCGAAACACACTGATCCTGAAGGATATTTCCTGTGATACATTTGGGGGGATAGAGCAGCTCGGTTCCCCTCGGCGGCCTCTCTATTTTCTCTTTTTTTTTGTTGCCGCTTGTAGCCTTGCTAGTGATGTAGTATGCGTCGATGTTGTATGGATAGAGACAGAGACACAAATTTCTGTATCTGTGGTTATTCTTCTAGTAGTATTCGACGGATGATCAAGAAACTTAATAAAAAATAAAAAAAAATAAATATATTGAGTTCGTTACTCTGCTGTATGATGATATGTATAGTATGTGTTGCTCAGCTAGTGAGTGGACCTGTGCTAGCACCACACCACCACACCACCCCTTGCGCTTCAGGGCTGGTTTTCGGGCTGCTTTGGTGGTTCGCTTGTTAATTAATATTTTCTTTTGTTTATTTTATTGTTGAAAGGTGTATAAATGCAAACTGTTAATCCATTTTCTCTGAAGCAGGTCCTTTCTCCCTAGGGCTAGCTGGTGCTGAGCAGCTGCTGCATCGATGTGCTAGTGCTTCAATACATTGCGGCCTCAGAAGTTCTTTGATTG
>NW_013570526.1:2500-5000 GCF_000499745.2 Eimeria mitis | reverse complement strand
AGCAGCTGCAGCAGCTGCAGCAGCTGCAGCAGCTGCAGCCTGTACAGTATGTATATCCTAGTGTCTCCCCAGCAGCAACATACTGGACCCCACAGGAGACAGTTGTCTCCCCCCCTCCTTCTTCTTCTTGTATTTTCTCAACAAATGAAGGAGACAGTGAAATAATAAAAACAGAAGCACAAAGAATAAGTAAAGATGCACTTGCTGTAGGGACACATGTATATGGAGGAGTAAAGAACGCAGTAAACTCGGAGACAACACAACAGCTGCTGCGCTCTGTTGGGGACATCGTTGCGGGGGCTTATGATAGGCTGCGGGGTACGCGCTAGTTAACTATGAAACGGAGACAAAAGGAGACAGAAAGGAGACAAAAAAGAGACAAAAAGGAGACAAAAAGGAGACAAAATGGAGAAGAGACAGAAGGGAGACTAAGAGGAGACAGGAGGAGACAAAAAGGGGAGAAAAAGGAGACAAAAAAGAGACAGAGGGGAGAGAAAGAAGAGACAAAAAGGAGAGAAAAAGGAGACACTCGGTATACTGCTCTCTTTTGTCTCCTTTTTTTTTATCACAGCGAAAAGAAATAGAAAAAGAGGAGAAAGAAAAGGAGACAGAGAGATAGATGTATGAGTGCTTGCTGCAGCTGTTGCTGTCTCCCCTTGTCTCCTCCTGTATCTGCACCCAGCAGCAGAGGAGACAGACGCAGACAAAGACAAAGACAAAGACACACACACAAATATTATAGTAAAATATTATAGTAGAGGCTGGAGAGGGAGGGGTTGGGGGGCAGCTGCTAGCAACAAGCAAAGGAGAAGGAGACAGAGAGAGAGAGAGAGAGACGTGCTGCTGCTAGCTGCAACTGTCTCCTCCGCGGCAGCAGCAGCAGCAGCAGGAGGAGACACGGAGACACCGCAGCCTTGAGGTGTATGTGGAGGTGGTTCAGGTGTACGCGCAGCTGTACGTACACCTGAGCGCCAGCAGGAGATAAAGGTAAAAGAGAAAGCCAGAAGAGAAAAGGAGACACCGCAGCGAAGGAGACAGATAGAGAGAGAAGAGGGGGGGAGGGGACAGGGAGAGACAGAGACAGAAAGGAGACAGGGTATGCACAGAGACGGAGACAGAGACAGAGACGGAGACAGAGACAAACAGAGACACGCAAAACAGAGACAGACAGACGCATGAACCACCACCACCTGCTGCTGCAGCAGCAGCAGCAGCAGGAGCAGCAGGAGCAGCAGCAGCAGCGGGGAGACAGAGCCTACGGCTGTCTTGATTGAGTCTGGGGTGTATCTACTGTCTCCTTTCTCCTGTCTCCTGTCTCCTGTCCCTAAACCCTGTAAACCTAAACCCTAAACCCTAAACCCTAAACCCCCTGTCTCCTGTCTCTTGCATCAGTGATGAGTCTGTTTGGGGTGGGGTGCTGCAGGCTGCCGCGACCGCGCAGGCGCGGAGGTGCCCTCAAACCCTAAACCCTAAACCCTAAACCCTAGACCCTAAACTGTCTCATTTTCCGTCTTGTTCTTCATTCTCGTCTGCTTCTATCTGGATCAACTGTTTCTCCCTAAACCCTAATAAACCCTAAACCCTAGTAAACCCTAAACCCTACTAAACCCTAAACCCTAGTAAACCCTAAACCCTAGACAAGCCCTCGCGCGTTGCATGCAGCAGCTGCCCCTCTTTGCTGCCAAGAACAAATAGTGCACCTCCTAGGGTTTAGGATTAGGGTTTAGGGTTTAGGGTTTAGGGTTTACGGTGCACTGATGACTCCGCTACGGAGGAGTATATTTAATATGCTGCAGCAGCAGCAGCAGCAGCAGGAGCAGCAGATGCTGCCGCTGCTGCTGCTGCTGCTGCTGCGAAGAGAAGGGGGGACAAGGAGAGCCATTGCTGTCTCCTTGAGGATTGAGGAGACAGAAGAAAAAGAAACAAACAAAATAAAACAAAAAAAAAAACAAAAAAAAAAA
Source organism: Eimeria mitis (assembly GCF_000499745.2). Classification (NCBI taxonomy): domain Eukaryota; phylum Apicomplexa; class Conoidasida; order Eucoccidiorida; family Eimeriidae; genus Eimeria; species Eimeria mitis. The sequence goes on along the minus strand of NW_013570526.1, from coordinate 3,039 downwards.
TATTAAAAAACCCCTCTCTCCTCTTGCTTATGCTGGTGCTGCTCTATACACACCAGCAGCAGCAAACCCTAAACCCTAAACCCTAAACCCTAAACCCTAAACCACAAAATTTCAATGTATGCTCCTAAAACTAAACCTCCTCGCTGCCTCTCCTGTAACGGCAACCTGCTAATAAAAAGGAAGAAGTTTAAGGGTTTAGGGTTTAGGGTTTAGGGTTTAGGGTTTAGGGTTTAGGGTTTCACTGATAGTTAATAAAAATAATAAATTAAATAAGCGGTATAAGAAACAAACTAAACGGAGACTGTCTCCTCTCGATTGCCTCGAGACAGAAGAACCGCTGCTGCTGCTGCTGCTGCTGCTGCTGCTGCTGCTGCTGCTGCTGTAGCGCAGCAGCAACTGCTGCTGATGAGGCCGACAGCTGTTGCTGCTGTTATTAATTAAAATAATTTGTGTTTTTATTTTCCCCTTATATACTGCAGCACACACAAACACACACACCTAGTCAGCTGCTGCAGCAGCAGCTGCTGCTGCTGGTGTTG
>NW_013570525.1:6893-8756 GCF_000499745.2 Eimeria mitis | reverse complement strand
TATGGAGAGAGCTAATATAAACACTATATATATATATATATATATATACAAATATAAATACAAATATAAATAAAAAATAAATAAATAAAAAAATAAAAAAATAAAATAAATAAACTTACTGCAGAGCATCAGCTTATACAAGAAAGAGAAAGCGAGACAGTTATTACAAACAAAAATAAAAAATAAATAAAAAAAATAAAAAAAAAATAAATAATAAATAAACCTACTGCAGAGCATCAGCGTGTATAAGAAAGAGAGACACGTAACATAAACATAAATACAAATATAAATAAAAAAAATAAAATAAAAAAAAAAAAATAAAAAAATAAATAAAAATAAATAAACTTACTGCAGAGCATCAGCGTATACAAGAAAGAGAAAGCGAGACAGTTCTTATAAACAAAAATAAAAAAAATAAAAAAATAAAAAAAAAATAAAAAAATAAAAATAAAAAAATAAAAAAAAATAAAAAAAAATAAACTTACTGCAGAGCATCAGCGTATACAAAAAAGAGAAAGAAAGTTAATATAAACATAAATACAAATAAAATAAATAAAAATAAAATAAAAAAATAAATAAAATAAAATAAAAAAATAAAAAAATAAAAAAATAAATAAACTTACTGCAGAGCATCAGCGTATACAAGAAAGCCAGTTAACATAAAAATAAATACAAATAAACAAAAATAAATAAAAATAAATAAAAAAATAAAAAAAAAATAAATAAAAAAATAAAAAAAAATAAAATAAAATAAACTTACTGNGAAAGCGAGACAGTTATTGTAAACAAAAATAAAAAAAAATAAAAAAATAAAAATAAAATAAAAAAATAAAAAAAAATAAATAAATAAAATAAAAAAATAAATAAACTTACTGCAGAGCATAAGAGTATACAAGAAAGCCAGTTAACATAAAAATAAATACAAATATAAACAAAAATAAAAAAAAATAAATAAAAAAATAAAAAAAAAATAAATAAAAAAATAAAAAAAAATAAAATAAAATAAACTTACTGCAGAGCATCAGCGTATACAAGAAAGCCAGTTAACATAAAAATAAATACAAATATAAACAAAAATAAATAAAATAAATAAAAAAATAAAAAAAAAATAAATAAAAAAATAAAAAAAAATAAAATAAAATAAACTTACTGCAGAGCATCAGCGTATACAGCGCGGAGGTTATATCCTTCGGCGTGACAAACAGAATACACAAAACCAGCACAACCAGGCTGCACACAAACCCTAAACCCTAAACCCTAAACAATAAACCCTAAACCCTAAACACTAAACCCTAAACCCTAAACAATAAACCCTAAACAATAAACCCTAAACAATAAACCCTAAACAATAAACCCTAAACAATAAACCCTTAATATTAAATAATAAATAATAAATAATAAACACAAAACCAGCACAACCAGGCTGCACACAAACCCTAAACCCTAAACCCTAAACCCTAAACCCTAAACCCTAAACCCTAAACCCTAAACAATAAACAATAAACCCTAAACAATAAACAATAAACCCTTAATAATATATAATAAATAATAAATAATAAACCAGCACAACCAGGCTGCACACAAACCCTAAACCCTAAACACTAAACCCTAAACACTAAACCCTAAACCCTAAACAATAAACCCTAAATAATAAACCCTAAACCCTAAACCCTAAACCCTAAATAATAGACGATAAACACAAAACCAGTACACCCAGGCTGCACGAACAAACAAACAATTTATTTATTTATTATATTTATTTATTTATTTATTTATTTATTTATTTATTTATTTATTTATTTATTTATAAACATACAAGCTGCTGCGCTCGTTGCTGCTCGTTAGCTAGCTCTCTAATAAACT
>NW_013570525.1:6512-6793 GCF_000499745.2 Eimeria mitis | reverse complement strand
AAAAAACATACAAGCTGCTGCGCTCGTTGCTGTTCGTTGGCTAGTTCTCTAATAAACTTTCCATTTATCCAGCAGAGGCGGGGGGGGGCCTTCAGCCGCAGCCGGCGGGGGGCGAGACAAGGAGCAGCAGCAGCAGCAGCAGCAGCAGCAGCAGCAGCAGCAGCAGCAGCAGAAGAAGAAGAAGAAGAATAATAAGGTTTGGTCGGTGCTCGTCCTGCTGCTGCTGTTGCTGCTGGTGATGCTGCTGTTGGTGATGCTGGTGATGCTGCTGCTGCTGCTGA
>NW_013570525.1:6125-6412 GCF_000499745.2 Eimeria mitis | reverse complement strand
AAATAAATAAATAAATAAATAAATAAATAAATAAATAAATAAATAAACAAATAAATAAACAAAATAAATAAATAAATACATAAATAAATAAATAAATAAATAAATAAAAAACATACAAGCTGCTGCGCTCGTTGCTGTTCGTTGGCTAGTTCTCTAATAAACTTTCCACTAAAACAAAATAAATAAATAAATAAATAAATAAATAAACAAACAAAATAAATAAATAAACAAACAAACAAACAAAATAAATAAATAAATACATAAATATATAAATAAATAAATAAATA
>NW_013570525.1:3616-6025 GCF_000499745.2 Eimeria mitis | reverse complement strand
GCTGCTGCTGCTGCTGCTGCTGCTGCTGCTGCTGCTGCTGCTGCTGCTGGTGATGGTGATGGTGATGGTGATGGGGGTGGTGTTAGAGGCTGCTGGTATTCTGCTGCTGCTGAGGGTTTGTTTGGGGTGTATGTACACCTGGATGGAGCGAAGAGCAGCAAGCTGCTGCGGCCAGGAGAAGCAGCAGATAACTCTCTTTTGCTGCTGCAGCTCCTGCTGCAGCTGCTGCTGCAGCTGCTGCTGCAGCAGGAAGCTGAATCTGTATCGACAGGGGAGGGGTTGCTGGTTAAGCCCTGTACACCAGAAGATATATACGAGTCGCATGCATACTCATTATATATTTCACCTTCATACTCTTGCTGCTGCTGCTGCTGCTGCTGCTGCTGCTGCTGCTGTTGTTGCTGCTGCTGCTGCTGCTGCGGCGGCGGGTGGAGAGGGAATGTCAGAGATTGGGGGGGAGTGGCAGAGTCGTGGTGCTGCTGACGATGATGGCGATGCTGCTGCTGCTGCTGCTGCAGCTGCAGCAGCTGTTTATAACGATAGTATTGTTGCTCGTGGTAGTGCTGCTCCTGTTCTTCTTGCTGCTGCTGCTGCTGCTGCTGCTGCTGCTGCTGCTGCTGATGCTGCTGCTGCTGTTGCTGATGCAGTTGCTGCTGATGTCTATAACGGTAATATTGCTGCTGATGATGATGGTAATCGTCCTCCTGCTGCTGCGGGTACTGATGATGCTGCTGCTGCTGCTGCTGCTGCTGCTGCTGCTCCTGCTGCCGCTTTTGCTGCTGGTGGCGATGATACTGCTGCTGATGATGATCCATTTGCATATCGATAATAAGTGAGTTGCAAGCTGTAGTTTTTTTTGTTTTTTTTTTTTGCTTTCTCTGCTGTATTGGTCTGGTGTATAGACAGATAGCGGCTCGTTGGTTTCGTCTTCAACGTAAATATGTGAATATTTCACTTATAAAAGATTCTCTCAATCTATTAAACATTAAAAAACAAAAAATAAAATAAAATAAAGAAAAATAAAGACGAAAGTTCATCTCTGTTTCGCTGCTTTCCTGCATAGTTGAATGGTCGTGAGCCACCGGTCGGCGGCAGTTAGAGGGTAACGAGAGGTTTCAAAGAAAAAAAAGAAAAAAAAGAAATAAAATATATATTTTTATAAATTATTTTCATGTTTTTTTATGCAGAAGGATATATATTTCTCCAAGTTGAACGCCACCGTCGGCGACGCGCCACCGCGGTCAGCGCACGAGGTGTATATACACCTGAAAAAAAAACAGAGTTTCTGTGTTCTAGCGGCTGTATTGATGAATTATATTTAAATTTATTTAATTATTTTCTAATAAATTATATTTATTTATAAATTTTTTTATATTTAGCTGAGCTGTACATACACCGCACGCAACACTCTAAACAGCCCCCCACACAAGGGGGGCCCCTCCTCTCTCGATCACCACCTTCTGCAGCAACAGAATCCTTCTCTTCTTCTTTTTTTTTTTTTTATTTATTTTAATATTATTTATTTATTTATTTTTTGTTTTCTTTTCTTTAAATATATATTAATATCGTTTAAAATAAAAAAAAACAAAAACATTAATACCAGTTTAGCCAGGTGTGTATAAGCGCAGCCGCCGCCGTTTCTTTTTCTTTTTTTATTTTTACTTTTCTTCTTCTCTTTATTTATTTTTATTTATTTTAATTTATTTTAATTTATTTTAATCTATTTTAATTTATTTTAATTTATTTTAATTTATTTTAATTTATTTTAATTTATTTTAATTTATTTTAATTTATTTTTATTTTTATTTTTAGTTAATAATATAATAAATGTAACAAACCCTAAACCCTCATATCTCTCTAAGAGCGGTGTACAGACAGCTGAAGTAACCCTAAACCCTAAACCCTAAACCCTAAACCCTAAAAATACAAGATAGATAGAAGTTACATTTCTTAGCTGAACGGAGACAGACAAAAAAAAGGAACAAAAAAACTCCGTCGTTTGCATCTGCTGCTATTCTTTCTGCTGCTGTTGCTGCTACTGTTGCTGCTGCTGCTGCTGCTTCCGCAGCAGCAGCAGCAGCATCTGCATGCATTCTCACATCGATGCAGCAGCAGCAGCAGCAACAGCAGCAACAGCAGCAGCAGCAGCAGCAGCAGCTTATAGCTGCTGAGCAGGAGTAACAGTAACTGCAATGGGTGTGGGTTGAGGGGGCATGAGCATTTTCTGCTGCTGCTGCTGCTGCTGCTGCTGCTGCTGCTGCTGCTGCTGCTGGTTATGTTCTTGCTGCATCTGCTGCAGCTGCTGCAGCATCTCAATTGGTATTCTGCTTTGATAGAGAACAACAAAAACTCCTTTTTGTTTCATTTTATTTAAAAAAGAAGAATTTAATTTATTTAATTTATCCACTA
>NW_013570525.1:1932-2276 GCF_000499745.2 Eimeria mitis | reverse complement strand
TACTGCTGCTACTGCTGCTACTGCTGCTGCTGCTGCTACTGCTGCTACTGCTGCTACTGCTGCTACTGCTACTTCTGCTGCTGCTGCTGCTGCTGCTGCTGCTGCTGACCTGCAGCGAGGGTTGATGAAGGAGTCCTTTGAAAGTATCGATTTGGTTTCCCTGCATTTCTAAATGCTGCAGCAGCGGGAGCCTGGGTAGCCCGGTGAAGGCATCGAGGTGTACATACACCAGAGAAAGATGCTTCAATCCAATACAAGAAGATAAAAGTTTTTCTGCTGCTTCGTCAATGCATGCATACCGGTAACTGCGGTTCTTTAAACCGTCTATTGTTATGCTCCTTATT
>NW_013570525.1:0-1905 GCF_000499745.2 Eimeria mitis | reverse complement strand
AAAAGAAAAAAAAAAATATATATATATATATATATATATATATATATATATATATATAGATGCATATATGTATACATGTGTAAATTTTATAACTGCCGCAGCAGCAAAAACTGGATAGTACCAACAACAGCAGCAGCAGCAGCAGCAGCAGCGGCAGCAGCAACAGCAGCAGCAACAGCATCGACTAGAGAAGAATTATATTTGTATGAATAAAGACAAACCTGTAAGGATGCTATAAGAAGTAGGAAAATGCAGTACCGGGGGGTGTACATACGGGGTTGCTGCATGCACTGTGGTGTCTTCTCTGCATCCCCCATGACGTTGAGCTGCTTGTTGAATAAGCTCGATAGAAAGAGCATCGTATAGGGTCGCCATTGCAGAAAAAAAAGAAAAAAAAAACTACAAAAAGAAAGAAAAAGAAAGCTGTAGCTGGATGGATACACAGCACACAAACACACATAAAGAAAATCAGATATTTACTCAAAAAAAAATAATATTAATTAAAAAAAATATAATATAAAACCTATATATACACATATAAACTTATATATTAAACATGCATGCAACAGAAACTCAGTATATATTCATCTATGGTGATGGTGATACTGAGATTTCAGCCTTCTTCACGTCGGCAGTGGGCTGCTGCGGTTGAAAGTATATAAAATATATTAAACTTAGTGGTTATAAATAAACTAAATAAACTTAAATTTACCTCTATATGCAGAGAAAAAGAAGAAAAATATGCTGGATCGTCAGCTGCAGCAGCTGCGGTTGGTTTCAGGTTTCGAGCCGGTGGGCTTGTTGTGTTTCTGTGCTTTCCGCGGTGATCAGGTGGAAAGCTGCATGAAAATAGTGAAATAAAGGAAGAATATAAAAGGAAATGAATAAAATTAAAAAAAAAAAAGAAAATTCCTTACAAAGAAATACAAGAAACCACACAAACAATAGCAGCGCTAGCTCATGTGTTCATATATCGAAGCCACCACACCACCACACCACCGCCATCCATATGCAGCTTTCGTCTGCGCCCCCATATATATATATATATATATATATATCGTAAAAAAAAGTAATATTTAAAAAGAAAAGAAACAATTTATAAATATAATTTAAATATTATTTTATTATATTCTTAAATTCATGAATTTTTTGCTGCTTTCTGCACCGAGAAACCCCTTATTAAGAGGAAAGCTGTATATATATATATAACGCTTTCTCGTTCAACTTGAGGTGTACAGACACTGCGAGAAACAAGAAAGCAGAAAAAAAGAAAAAATATTTTAAACTTTTGTTTTTTATTTCTCTTTATATATGTAAATATATTTTAAAATTTATAATATTTTAATTATTTCCTCTTTTCTCGTCGTGCTTCTACACCTAAACCAACCCAACCACGCCGCTGGTCTTCTGTTTCCGTCCCCCTCTGATCTCCGTATAAAGTGTTTAACTTCGTTTCTTTTATGCATAATTAAAAATAATTTTGTTTATATTTTGTATTGTTTGAATCTCTTCATAAACTTCTGCTGCTGTGACGTCACCCACTAGGATTTGCTGCTGCTGCAGCTGCAGCAGCAGCAGCAGCAGCAGCAGCAGCAGCAGTTCATATATTTACAGAGCAAGCTCAGCTGTATCGACAGCAGAAGACGACAGGGTGAATACTTTTTTATACAGATTAAATTTTTTTATTTAATAATAATAATAAACTTCATCACAGCGCCTAGCTAGTTGTATAGAAAAGCATATATTTTGTTTTTGTATACAACTAGCTAAACGCTCTGGTGTATGTACACTGCCTTATCAATATACTGATACCCCTTGTAACGTCAGACTCTCTAAGGTACCATATATATATATATATATATATATATATATGTATACATATATATATATATATATATATGTATA
>NW_013570524.1:8683-8849 GCF_000499745.2 Eimeria mitis | reverse complement strand
TGTGTGAGCCTCTACGCTAATGTATGTGATGAACACGACACGGCAAGTTCTCCTTTGTGAATCCAATGCGTGAACCCGAAGCGAGCCGGCAGTTAGGTGCGTTCTAACTAGGGACTACCAGAAAAAGTGTCTCACAATCCATGCTGAACCGACGCAAGGGATCAAG
>NW_013570524.1:8439-8653 GCF_000499745.2 Eimeria mitis | reverse complement strand
GTCGCGCAGGCAAGTTTGCCTTAAGGAGAACATTGCAGGCCTTGCTAAACGGACTCCTTCAGCCCGCTTCCGGTACTCGATGCCTTCGCAATGCACGTCAGTGACAATTCGAAGATGTAGCATTCGCCCGCAGAGAGAAATCTGCAGAGGACTGCCAGTCGGAGACTAACATAGCGAGTGCGTGCGGTCCCAACGCACTTGGGTGTTTCGTCTA
>NW_013570524.1:7948-8339 GCF_000499745.2 Eimeria mitis | reverse complement strand
TGTGTGAGCCTCTACGCTAATGTATGTGGTGAACACGACACGGCAAGTTCTCCTTTGTGAATCCAATGCGTGAACGCCGAAGCGAGCCAGCAGTTAGGTGCGTTCTAACTAGGGACTACCAGAAAAAGTGTCTCACAATCCATGCTGAGCCGACGCAAGGGATCAATCTGCACCTTACTACCAGGCGAAGCCCACGCAGGCAAGTTTGCGTTGAGGAGACTTTGCAGGCCTCGGTAAAAGGACGCCTTTAGTCAATCTCCGGTATCGGGTGCTTTCGCAATGCACGTCAGTGGCAATTCGAAGGCGTTTTATTCGCCCGCAGAGAGAAATCTGCAGAGAGCTGCCAGCAGGCGACTAATGTAGCGAGTGCGTGCGGTCCCAACCCACTTGA
>NW_013570524.1:7333-7848 GCF_000499745.2 Eimeria mitis | reverse complement strand
TTAGTCAATCTCCGGTATCGGGTGCTTTCGCAATGCACGTCAGTGGCAATTCGAAGGCGTTTTATTCGCCTGCAGAGAGAAATCTGCAGAGAGCTGCCAGCAGGCGACTAATGTAGCGAGTGCGTGCGGCCCCTACCTATTTGGGTGTTTCGTCTGTGTCACGAATGTGTGGGTCTCTACGCTGGTGTATCCAGCAAACATGGCACGGCCGTTCTCGCCTGTGCATGGACTTCTTACATGTAGGAACTAGCTGGGAAGGTATGTTCGTCGTCGGTCGCGCACAGCACTGTGACCTCAAAAGAGCGGGTGACAGTCTTCCGCGGCGGCGCTGGAAGGTACATATGGCTGGACACCAGGGGAGGCTATGCATCAGTGCTGCACGGTGAGTGGTACTGAATAGTTGCACTAGACTCAGCCAGCGATTGCGTGTAACAGCTGATCTTGCTAGGTGGCTAATATACTTGGAACTCTTGTAGAGCTTCCGGAGTCACGCATGAACTGGGCACGGCGCATGG
>NW_013570524.1:7068-7322 GCF_000499745.2 Eimeria mitis | reverse complement strand
ATGTTTTTGTGCACTATATGTTGTCCACACATGACACATAACCAGCGAGTGCGTGTACCAGTGTGATGCGTGCAAATTGCATTTGTTGTGAACAACCAGCTTCCATGAATGCAATGTACACGGCAGGTTTTCGAATAGAAAAAAACAAAACATATTGTGCACGATTGCTGGACTGTTGCGTCCTATGGGGTTTGAATCACCAAGCAGGATGACACCGAGAAGCCTATATTGAGCGGTCACGTGTGTAATCTTCT
>NW_013570524.1:5537-6968 GCF_000499745.2 Eimeria mitis | reverse complement strand
GTATGCAGGAGATGACAGATGCAGTCGGGATGCTGTGAACGCTAAGCTGAATGATAAGGCCGCAGTGGGCGACCTGAGGCACGGCTGCGCGGCATAGAATTGATCATGGGAATTGCGCCGATATGGCTCTTCGTTTCAAACGTAGGTATTATTCCCTATCTGGCCGAGTTATAACATAGTTGACGGTCCAGTGTTGAGTGTTGAACTACCCGTGTATCGCGATAAAGCGTTGGTTCCTGATCACGTTGACTTCACCAAACAGTGATGACGCCACTTCGCAAAGTGTTTCTCGCGAAGAAACGTAATCAGGCTTGTTTAGGACAGCATAGTTTAGTTTGATAAATCCGTCAATAAGTTCGGCGAAGCCGAAGGTGGCACCTTGCCGGGGCAAACGGGTACGGGAACTCTGCTGTTGCAGAGGTGCCTACCAACAACCCTTGCGAAGGATGAGACGTTCGTGGCCTGACAACGGCATATGCACTCCTTAAAAGATTGTATGCACCCAACCGTAGCTTCTCCCAATACCCAGCATATATATTTACTGTAGCTGTACCCCCGGGGCGTGGCTGAATTTGTCACACTGAATGCATTCCGAAGCTTCTAGTCAGCTGCGCACTTAGCAATTTGTTGTTGCTGTGCCTGGGCAGGGCAGTGTATATGCGGTTGCCGCCACAAAAGTTCACATGATTGCTGGCGGTGCTGTGGTAAGACAAAAGAGTGATAATACATCTAAAAGACACTTCGGTTGCAGTGCTGCTATAGGAATGTTGCCGAAATAAGGCGTTGTTTACATATGTTGCGTCTGATAGGCCTCCCAAACATACAAACTCTACAGGCAAGCTGTAGCCCCACGCAAATCCGAATCTGTAATGGTGCACCTGCATTGCGCAGAGATCAATGTGCAAACCTAGATAAAACAGACGTTAAGATGAAAACCTCACATCGTGTACTGTGACAGGGGCATACACCGTTGTACGCTCCTCCTTAAACATAAAGAGGGGCCTTCCCACTCGTCTTCACACGTTCGTAGTCCATTCTGAGTTGTCATTGGTAGCCCAAGGCACGTGTTCATGGGAGCAACAGCGAGTAAGCCGTTTATTGTTGACAGCTATGTCTGTAGCCGTTAATTAGTCTCTTTGTGCCAAAGCAGAAGCAGCATGCCCTTATCATTCATCCCCAGTACCGTTCTAGCTGCGATGCTTTTATGCTATCTCCGGTTCCAGCAGTGCTTTTCATGAGCGTTTTGCTGTTCCATGATGCAAAGCGCTAATGTAGTTTTCTTGCGCAGAGTGTTCTTTCGTTGAGCAGGTCTATATGGAAATGGATGCACCTTTGGTCAGGATTTCTTCTGTGCATTTACATGAGCGGTTCTACTCTTTTCCCAAACTAGTGGCTGGAATTAGGTAACGGTAGCCATAATTTCGTGGATGG
>NW_013570524.1:2529-5206 GCF_000499745.2 Eimeria mitis | reverse complement strand
CTATGAATTTTCCGCATGTCGTGGAGAGTATTGCCACATTGAGTGCATGCACACGCAGGCTTCGCGGCGTCCGGTGAACAGCTGCAGACTAAAGCTGGGTCGGCGGTGTTTTAATAGATTGTGCGCCAATAATCACGTAAAGGGCATAAGTAGATCACGGAAGAGGAGACAACTGGTTAGCAGTCTGCAACCTGGAATTGAGTGCTTGCTTCCCGTACCGGTTCGTGCCACACGTCAAACAGGACGCAGCACATTGGGCATGTGCTGAGAATAAGTATATTTCTTCTAAGACAATACCTTGCCCATTTCCAATGCTTAGCGAGTGCGTTCTATTCGCGGAAAAGGGGCAGATTACGTTCAACGTATCCCGCGGCCTAGGTTTAGGGAGTGCACGTACCTCTCATTTGCCCCATAGGCGAAAACACAGAAAATAGGTACCGTCAAGTTAGCTCCTTTAGACGGGTGTAAACCTGTTTATTTCGAAGACGCCTTTTTACCTTGCAGCGTGAACTAGGTTTGACTGCCTTCTGCTAAGACACTGAGAGCTATCTGCATGGGAAAGTGCCAAACAGGAAGTCTGTCTTGGTCTCTTGATAATTGCTACTGCAGGAAGGTAACCTAAAGGGCCAGTGCAGATTACTAGCCTTCGCTTCGCACATCCAGACTTGAGCGGGTTTTGCATGAGGGCAAATCGCTTTGTCTCTGAGGCGCACATAAATCATCAAATCTCCAGTGAAGGCTTGTGCTGTATGCTGCCTACTGCGCAATCGCTTATCGTCTCCTGCGGGTGGAACTGTAAATGCCTCCGCTCGGTGCATCTGGTAATGTCTTAGAGGGATATGTGCTATGAGTGAAAGCATTCGTGAGCCAACCCTGCTGCAAAAGCTGACTTTCCGTGCAACCATTCTGCTGGATCGGCGCTCGCAACTCCTTGTAGGTGCACAGCACCGAGGCGGAAAATTTGGCGTTGGCAGGACGATGCTTCTTCTGTGATCATTAGGCGGTGCGTATGTCTCTTGCTTCGGCAAGGTTGTATTTCGGCTTCAACTATGCAATTGCCAAATCGTTTATAATACGCTATATTGAGGGAATTATTCAGCGTAGCCGATAAGGCAGTAGGCCTTTAACGGATGTTATAGAGTTATACAGCGCTCACCTCGACGAACCTGCCTACACAGGACGATTAGCACAGCCGATATGCTCTATATTGGCATTCATGCATTTGCCGAAAATCGACGAAGAACGTGAGGTTCCTTTCGAAGAGAAAGAAGCTTTTTTCGCTTTCAGGGCGATAACAGAGCAACATGTAATGCAGCAACAAACTCTAATCACGACGATCCGACGGGGCAGAATCTTGGCATGTAGACGTCTCCCTCCCGAACTCAGTGGATGCACACACGTTGCATCTAGCTGCGAATGCAAGGGCGCCCAAGCTAAATGTCCGTAAATGTATGGGTCACAAGGAGACCAGCCTTCGGTCTTCTTGAACTTCCTGCATCGCGTGCTTGCATGGGAAGCCCGCCATGACGACAGTGCACCCGACAGTCACTGTTCTTGCCTCAAACTGCAGCAGGGTCACAGTCCCCTTTTTAAGAAACACTATTCGCATGGGCTGATCTGGGACGCAGTATCATTCGGCTTGCGTAAGCTTCCTTAAGGTATTAGGAGCCGAGCAGATAGTGGAGAGCGCAGATCAGGCACTCACAATTATGCTCCAAAAGACGCTTCGCTGCACGGTGTCACTGGCGGTACGGGACAGTGGAGGAACCAACGCATACCAACACTGCTGATTAGACGGGTGGACACCCGCTCATTCTAGATAATGACCAAGAGTAATGTTTCATAAGCCGTGCCACCTTCGGAAGCTTGCAAATTCTCTAACTAAGAGAGCGGCTCTGCAGCTAGCAACATCGAGTCGGATAGGACGGTGTAGCTTTAATTGGATCAACGCGCCGTGCCGTTGGCCATGCTTCGTTTTGGAAGCTTCAGCTATGCTCCTGCGGTATGTATTCCTTAAAATACATAAAGCGTGCCAGGTGCTGGTTAGCCCCATTGGTCCGCAACACGCTTCAAGGAAGGGGCCTTCCTAGCTGACTTCAAAATTACACTCCGCGGTGTCTTAGCATGTACCTGATGTATCATTCTCGTGCTGCAGCATAAGTAGAGTTAATGACTAGATTTGCCGCAGTCATTCATAAAAGAATATCTTTTCACAAGTGTAGTGGCCCTGCATTCTATTAAACCTGCCTCAGTGCGGCTCCTGAACTTCGTATATGCCCGAGTTTCTTTGCGCCGACCATCCCGACGCCTTGCTTGAGCAGGTTCCCATGTGCACGTATGTGATCTTATAAGGCGATCCGAAGCAATTACACTGAAGAGCAGGCGCACAGCAGCGTCCATGCGAAATTCACCAGGATCGCTGCTTGACACAAGTCTGCCACTGATTCGGACCGCAGGAAGTATGTCCATGTGGTGAAGAGCTACGCGTACAATTGGTCCCTTAGCGCGCCTTCGTTAATCCCATGTTGGGGCCAAGTCGAGTGTTCGAGGAATATGCGAGTCACGCAGTGAATTGTCTCAAGAATTAGAATCTAGTGCTACTGTGTGCGGACTCTCTTCGGTAATACGCAAAATGAATTTACTTCCTGTCTGGTGCATATGCATGCGAGGGCCCTTC
>NW_013570524.1:0-2429 GCF_000499745.2 Eimeria mitis | reverse complement strand
ATTCTGTAAACCGGTTGGCATGGCAAATCAAACAGAGAGTGTGTTGCGTGAAGCCTACTAGCAATACAGATGTAGGCAAGGGATATTATACTGAATTCAGCGAGAAAACCCACAAATGTGAACACAACACCAGGAAACGAAGTGCAGGTTTAGAAGACCGTTGGATACCTGTCAGAAGGGTGATGCGCTAGCAGTAGATACAACGACTATGAATTGCTTGGCGTCACATCACATTCTTTCATAACTAGTTCAGGCGCTGACGAAGGTCTCCAAATCTGCTGTGCAGTATATATTCAGCCTCCATTAACGGCGTGAGCGTGAAAGATGTGACGGACCGAACTCTAAAGCCCAAGTTGTGCGGCTTAGCTTACCTGTACCCAGTCACTTGTTTAGTACTAGCCTTTTCTGCTCGAGACTCAGAGGCACCTCGTCTACCCCTAAACAAGAAACGGTAAAGCCTGACTATGCGCTATCGCGTTGCACTTCAAGAGTCAACTGCAATGCGACAGCGCGGTCTCCTGCAGTACGACGATTGTAAACTCGATAACACAAAAGGCCACTACTGCCTCAGGCAAGGTCGCCAGTTCTTGGATTGTGCGTCAGGCACTGAGGGATAAAGGGGCTTTCACAAGGCAGTCTTTCCACTATGAATCCGCACAGTCATTCGTCATTCCCGGGAAAAGCTTTGAAGACTTACAATGCCCTAAAATTCTTTTCACTGGACGAAGATTAAATTTACAAGAATATGTAACGGTCGAGCCCCCTGGCATGTTAGTCACCCTGGAATGGGTTAGTCTCTCTCTGCTTCTTCGTAGAGAGTTCGTTAAGAATGAATACGACTCATGCAGTAATTTGAAAAGACGGTTCGCCTTTTATCGGTGGCCGTTGGTGGAACCTCCTGACATGTTGCGATAGTTCACGTCATATTGCGGTGGTACTGCTAGGGTTATTGGCGCTTGGATCGGTGCACTGTTTGCCATTATGTGACACGTTTTAAATAGGCCCTTCCCGTCCCGGATCTATTATTTCTGTTGTAGGAAAACCCGACGAAAAATGCTAGCATAGAAGGCTTGGACGCACGAAGATTGCCTGCCGGAACACTGGCTTGCTCCGTGCTCCCGTGCAATTCAGTATCCGTCTTTACCGTCTTGACGATTTCTGTTCATAGTACCTGATCCATGGGTGGACGAATGCGCACTGATTCTGTTCTATTACAACCGAAGACGACGCGCCAAATAGACACAGTTGGGCTATCAGCTTACCGTGTGCGGACGGCATCCACTATCCTGTTCAAATGATGGTGCCGGTAATTGTTAATCCATGCAGCAGCACGATACGCAGAATGATGGGACGCACACCCGTTCGCGAACAGCCAAGTTGTTGGCAACATGGATCAGCTAAAGCCCTCAAACATGATATTCTTGAAGGGAGGCGCTTGTACCCTTTCTGGTATCTAGTCGAGCTGGCCTCACTTCAGATATTGACACTTCGTACATGCTTTGCTTTGTGTCTTGTTCCGAAGCGTGTAAGCAATACCGAGAAAAACGTAGCGACAAAATCTGTCAGGCACCACTGCCACAAAGATGCTTACTCTTGCTCTGACGTGCGTTTTCCTTGGTTATAGCCATGACCGGGAAACGATATCACTGGCTTCTTGTACACTGTGGGTCGCCAGCAAAATAGATGTTCGGCTGCAGACGGGTTGCCCTGCAGGGAGTATCTGCGAGACAAGTTGCCACTTCACTGCGACAACTCTACCCAGATTTCCCTTAAGGGATTCCGGACTGCCGGCAAGCTGTAATATGGTTAGCTTGGGTCGCCAGGCTGTTACTTTCTTGATCACGCATCGTAGAACTTCTTGGCTAGCGGTATACGTGGTGCTTCGCCAGTTCGCGAGCGTATTGGCATCCTGCTTGAAGACCGGGTCTCTGCTCTTAAAGCAGCTGTGACGGAAATACCATGGTGACGCAGTGCAGCCTTTTCTTTTGTTTTGCGTGGACATCGAGATTTTTACATTGTGCTTCGGAGTTGTTCCATCTGATGCTTTATGGTCCTCCCAACACAAAAACGCATGCAGTGCCGTACGTCTGGCTCCTCTTTGTGAATAGTGTAACAGAATCTCGCCAGTTGGCTTCGAGGTCGCATGCACCAGCGCAAATCCACCAGCTCGTCGCTCTGGGCCTACAGGCTAAACTTACACATGTGGTCTTCCTTATTCCTGTTGGCCATGCGCTGCCTGACCCGCTTATTCACACTACCAAGCGTGTGAGTGACCTTCTGCCGAATGTACACGCTTTGACACGCTTGCACAGTCTGAAGTGCACGGTGTAAACTTCGCTACCCAACTGTGGCGCTCCTCCACCCATATATCATGAATATATATATATATATATATATATATATATATATATATATATATATATATATAT
>NW_013570523.1:5400-6767 GCF_000499745.2 Eimeria mitis | reverse complement strand
CAGCCCAGCAGTACCAAGGTTTCTGTTGTGCGGCATCAGCTGCTGCAGCAGGGTCCTCTTGCTGCTGCAGTTGCTGCAGCAGCAGCAGCAGCTGCTGCTGCTGCTGCTGCAGCTGCTGCTGCTGGCCGGATTTCCTTGCGGAGGTGTTGGCAGCTGCAGCGCAGCAAAAGACCAACATAGAAGCTTCAAGCTGCAGCAGCAACACGTGCAGCAGCAGCAGCAGCAGCAGCAACAGCAACAGAAGCAGCAGCAGCAACAACAACCACCAGAACAGAAGGAAAAGGAGCAACAACAACAAAACCAGCAGCAGCAACAGCAGCAGCAACAGCAGCAGCGGCAGTGAAGCCAAAGCAGAAGCAGCAGCAGAAGCAGCAACAGCAGCAGCAGCAGTAGCAGCAGCAAGGCATACCAGCTGAGCTGGCAGCAGCAGCAGCAGCAGCAAGAGGAGTAGCGTGACGAAGGAAGATAGAAGGAGCAGTCATCAGCCCCAGCGCTAGCTGCAGCGACACTGCATGCTCAACAAACCCTGTTGTTGTTGCTGCTGCTGCTGCTGCTGTTGCTGCTGCTGCTGTTGTTGCTGCTGTTGTTGCTGCTGCTGCTGCTGCTGTTCTCTGAGCAGCAGCAAACTCCAGAAGGTCTACCAACGAAGACATTACGGCTTCCGCTTCTTGCGCCCCCAAAACGCTGCGCAGTTCCTGCTGCTGCTGCTGCTGCTGCTGCTGCTGTTGCTGCTGCTGCTGCTGCTGCTGCAGCGCATGCAGCGGGGGGAGGAGGTTCCGCGCCAGCTGCCAATAGACAGCCCAACCCATCGCCCACAAGGTTGTCGTTTGCTGCTCCTTGCTGCTGCTGCTGCTGCTGCTGCTGCTGCTGCTGTTGCTGCTGCTGCTGCTGTTGGTGGGGTCTGCAGCAGCAGCAAACTCAGCGCGACGATACAGCTGCTGCAGCATTTCAAGGGGAACCTGTCGAAGCAACAGCAGCAGCAGCAGCAGCAGCAGCAGCAACATAAATTCTCTGCTGCAGCAACAATATGACTACTGCACGGTAGCTGACCGTCTGCAGCAGCAGCAGCAGCAGCAGCAGCAGCAGCAGCAGCAACAGCAACCGCCCCGCTCAGCAGCAGCAGCAGCAGCAGCCGCAGCAGAAATGACAGCAGCAGAATGTATGGGAGTAGCAGACTCAAGGACCCCCCCAGACAGCAGCAGCAGCAGCAGCAGCAACAGCAACAGCAGCAGCAACACCACCATCAGCCACACCAACAGCAGCAGCACCAGCGGCAGCAGCAACAGCAGCAGCAGCAACAACAGCAGCAGCAGCAGCAACTGACAGGAGCAGCAGCAACAGCAACAGCACCAGCGGCAGCAGCAACA
>NW_013570523.1:2851-3142 GCF_000499745.2 Eimeria mitis | reverse complement strand
GCAGCAGCAGCAGCAGCAGCAGCAGCTCGCTTGCGGCGTTTCTTTCCTAAGAAATCAGCGAGAGACCATAGAAGCCCAATACACCTATAAGAGAAGCAAGAAGCAAAACCACCAGAAGGATCTGCTGCTGCTGCTGCTGCTGCTGCTGCTGCCTCGCTGCTGCTGCTGCTGCTGCTGCCCTCCTCAGATATCGCCAGAGCTGCTACAGCTGCTGCTAGCACGTGCGTCAGCCGCTGCAGCAAACAGCAACAACACACCAGCAGCAGCAGCAGCAGCATTACCATCACCACA
>NW_013570523.1:0-832 GCF_000499745.2 Eimeria mitis | reverse complement strand
TCGTTCGTCAGCTGTCTCGACAGCAGCCCGAAGGCAGCAAGCTCCCCTTGGCCCCCAGCAGCAGCAGCAGCAGCAGCAGCAGCAGCAGCAGCAGATGCGGCTGCTGCTGTAGATGCCGTTGGAGACGCTGGGGGCTGTTGCTGCACACTGCTGCTGCTGCTGCTGCTGCTGCTGCTGCTGCTGCCATCAGAAGCAGCAGGGCCTCGAGAGGCTATAGGATATGCAGAGGAAGCAGCAGATACAGCAGCAGCAGCAGCTGCTNGCTGCTGCTGCTGCTGCTGCTGCTCGTTCACTCAACCCTAGATCCCTCCAGTATGCTGCTGTTGCAGCTAAAACTTCGTGATTCTCCTCTTCTTCTGTTGCTGCTGCTGTTTCTGCTGCTGCTGCTGCTGCTGCTGCTGCAGTTGAATCTGCTGCTGCTGCTGCTGCTGCTGCTGCTGCTGTGGGCTCCATCATAATTGCGGGGATGCCGTAGTTGGGGGGGAAGTCCAGCCCCACCACCTGCTGCTGCTGCTGTTGCTGCTGCTGCTGCTGCTGCTGCTGCTGCTGCTGCTGCTGCTGAGGGTCTGCGGGCGGCAGCTCCTCCAGGGCGCGGAGACACAGCAGCCAGCAAGAGGGAGAAAGGATGCTGCCGAGGTTGGTGATAGCAGCAAAGAGAAAAGTTCGAGCAGCAGCAGCAAGCTGGGATACTTGCTGCTGCTGCTGCTTGCTGCTGCTGCTGCTGTTGCTGCTGCTGCTGCTGCTGCTGCTGCTGCTGCTCTTCGTATCGCGACGACCAAACAACCAGGTTAATGCTTCAGAGCCGCTGATGCCGAGAGAAGCAGCAGCACCA
>NW_013570522.1:8928-9128 GCF_000499745.2 Eimeria mitis | reverse complement strand
ATGTTTTGCTTAGGCTTCAGAGAATACAGATCTGCTGCTCCAGCAATAGAAGCAGCAGCAGCAGCAGCAGATCTATGCACTGTCTTTATAAACACTTCACTAACAACGTTCAACTTAACTGCATGCTGCAAGCAGCAGCAGCAACCCACGTCCCCCTTTACCTTCTCCTTTTTATTTTTATATAATTTTTAATTTATTTC
>NW_013570522.1:8585-8828 GCF_000499745.2 Eimeria mitis | reverse complement strand
ATCTATGCACTGTCTTTATAAACACTTCACTAACAACGTTCAACTTAACTGCATGCTGCAAGCAGCAGAAGCAACTGCTGCTGCTGCTGCTGCTGCTGCTGCTGCTGCTGCTGCTGGTGGGGCCCCCGAGCAGGCGTTCAGCATCGACACACTGCAGCAGCAACAGCAGCAGCAGCAGCAGCAGCAACCCACGTCCCCCTTTACCTTCTCCTTTTTATTTTTATATAATTTTTAATTTATTTC
>NW_013570522.1:7390-8415 GCF_000499745.2 Eimeria mitis | reverse complement strand
AAACTAACACCAGCAGCAACTGCAGCACAGAAGCAGCAATGACATCATAGCCCTCGAGTTCAATGCGGCGCTGCTGGGGGCCCCCCGGGGGCCCCCACCCCCCAGCTGTACCCTTTGCTGCGCCTCTGCTGCACCACATGCTGCTGGGGCGGGGATGTTCTGGGGGGCCCCCCGGGGGGCCCCCACAGAACCTCCCGCTGTTCGTTTTGCATGCTGGAGCAGCAGCAGGACCCTTGTGAGCAGCAGCAGCAGCAGCAGCAGCAGCAGCAGCAACAGCAGCAGCAGCAGCAACAGCGGCGACAACAGCTGCAGCAGCTGCAACACCAACACCAGGGACAGCAACACTGATAGTAGGAGCAGCAGCAGCAGCAACAATCAAGACGAGAATAATGAAGACACTAGCAGCAGCAGCAGCAACAGCAGCAACAGCAGCAGCAGCAGCAGCAGCAGCAGCAGCAGCAGCAGCAGCATCCTACGTTTCCTTGGGATGAAGAAGTGCTGCCGAGTTATTTTTGGTCGATTCGAAGGAGGGGCCCCCTCATAGATGGGGGCCCCCTGCCTCTGCAGCAGCAGCAGCAGCAGCAGCAGCAGCAACAGCAGCAGCAGCAGCAGCAGGAGGGGCCCCCAAGAACCTCAGCGAGGGGAGAGGCAGCAGCAGAAGCAGCAGCAGAAGCAGCAGCAAGGAGACGGAGACTTGCTGCTGCTGCTAAGGCCAGGCGTCTGCTGCAGTTCATAGATTCCTATATCAAGCAGCAGCAGCAGCAGCAGCAGCAGCAGCAGCAGCAACAGCAACAGCAGCAGCAGCAGCAGCAGCGGCTGCTGCTGCAGCAAAAGGGAGAGCCACCTGTGCTCCTTGAAGACACAGAGGCCAGCCTTAACATCTCTGCTGCTGCAGCACCCACCGCTGCTGCTGCTGCTGCTGCTGCTGCAGCTGCTGCAGCTGCTGCTGCTGCTGCTGCTGCATGCGGGCGTAGCAGGGAGAAGTTGAGGATGCGAGGACCCCGCTTCTCTGTGTCTGCTGCTGC
>NW_013570522.1:7168-7290 GCF_000499745.2 Eimeria mitis | reverse complement strand
TGCGGGCGTAGCAGGGAGAAGTTGAGGATGCGAGGACCCCGCTTCTCTGTGTCTGCTGCTGCTGCACTGCTGCGAACTGCTCGCTTGCGGCTGCATGAGATGGGGCCCCCCGAGTTGGCTGT
>NW_013570522.1:6783-7068 GCF_000499745.2 Eimeria mitis | reverse complement strand
TCCTACTGCTGCTGCTGCTGCTGCTGCTGTTGTAGAATTGGGGCCCCTAGGGAGCTGCCTGCCGCCGCAGCTGCTTGCTGCTGCTGCTGCTGTTGCTGCTCGTGCGGTGTATATGCAGCAGAAGCAACGCCAGCTGCTAGCAGCAGCAGGGGCCCCCCACGATGAACCTGCAGCAGCAGCAGCAGCAGCAGCAGCAGCAGCGGGAGATCCAGCAGCAGCAGAACCAGGAGCAGAACCAGCACAAGCAGCAGCAGCAGCAGCAGCAGCAGCAGCAGCTGCTGCTGC
>NW_013570522.1:6409-6683 GCF_000499745.2 Eimeria mitis | reverse complement strand
ACCTCAGTCGCTGCAGCTTCTCACCGCAGCAGCAGCAGCAGCAGCAGCAGCAGCAGCACGAGCTGCCGCAGCAGCAGCAGCAGCAGCAGCAGCAGCAACCGCTGCTGCACCTCGAACTGCCGCTGCTGCGGAGGGCAGTGCTGCCGGCTATGGCGGCCTCAATGCACCGCCTCAAGAGCTACCAGGCAAGGCTGCTGCTGCTGCTGCTGCTGCTGCTGTTGCTGCTGCTGCTGCTGTTGCTGCTGATGTTGCTGCTGCTGCTGACTGCTGCAGT
>NW_013570522.1:6168-6309 GCF_000499745.2 Eimeria mitis | reverse complement strand
TGCTGCTGCTGCTGCACTGCTGCGAACTGCTCGCTTGCGGCTGCATGAGATGGGGCCCCCCGAGTTGGCTGTGCTGCTGCTGCTGTTGCTGCTGCTGCTGCTGTTGCTGCTGATGTTGCTGCTGCTGCTGACTGCTGCAGT
>NW_013570522.1:5320-6068 GCF_000499745.2 Eimeria mitis | reverse complement strand
TTGCTGCTGCTGCTGCTGTTGCTGCTGATGTTGCTGCTGCTGCTGACTGCTGCAGTTGTNTGCTGCTGCTGTTGCTGCTGCTGCTGCTGTTGCTGCTGATGTTGCTGCTGCTGCTGACTGCTGCAGTTGTTGCTGCTTCTGCTGCTCATGCAGTTGCTGCTGCCGTTGATTGCTCTGTTGCGGTTACAGACACGATTGCTGCTGCTGTTGCTACTGCTGCTGTTCTTACTGCTGCTGTTGCTGCTGCTGCTGCTGCTGCTGCTGCGGTGTGTATACACAGGAGGCGCAGCGCGTCGCCTGGGTGCTGCTGCGTTGCTGCTGGGGGCCCCAGAGAGAAGCAGCACTGCAGCAGCTAAAGGAAACGTTGCTGTTTCAGCTCTCCCTGCTGCAGCAGCAGCAGCAGCAACAGCAGCAACAGCAGCAGCAGCAGCAGCAGCACAAACACATCTGGGATGCCCCAACATTCCGTGAAGCAGCAGCAGTTGCTGCTGCGCTGCTGCAGTGCGGATCCCTCGACGCGTTGCTGCTGCAGCAGCTCTGGCGTGGTGCATGTATAGGCCTCGGGGGGCCGCCTGGGGGCCCCCCTTGCGGGGGGCCCCCTGGGGGGGGCCCTGGGGGGCCCCCTTGCGGGGGGGCCCCTGGGGGCCCCCAGAGGGGGGCCCCCTCTGTGCTGACGCGAGCAGGGTTGCGTGCTGCTGCTGCAGGGGCCCCTGCTGGCAGCGTTGCTGTTGATGGGAGACGATGGGCT
>NW_013570522.1:0-5220 GCF_000499745.2 Eimeria mitis | reverse complement strand
TGCTGCTGCAGGGGCCCCTGCTGGCAGCGTTGCTGTTGATGGGAGACGATGGGCTGCAGCAGCAGCAGCAACTCAGCTGCTTGATGGGGGCCTCTGGTTGTCGCTGTGGGGGTTGCTGCAGAGGATACAGAAGTAAAACTGCTGCTGCTGCTGTTGCTGTTGCTGCTGCGCTTGCTGCTGTTGCTGATGCTGTTGCTGTTGCTGCTGCTGATGCTGTCGCCACTGATCTGCTGCTGTTGCTCCTACTGCTGTTGTTGCTGCTACTGCTGCTGCTGCCTCTGCTGCTGCTTCTGCTGCTGCTGTTGCTACTCTTGTTGCTACCGCCGGAGAGCCACCAGCACAGTCGCATTGGCAGCAACAGCAGCAGCAGCAGCAGCAGCAGCAACAGCAGCAGCAGCAACAGCAGCAGCAGCAGCAGCAGCAGCAGTTTATCTGTGTCTGTTGTCTCTGCAGCATATCTCCTATAAACGAGTTATCAGCTTTCGGCTGCTCCCTCGCGGGGGGCCCCCTGGGGGGCCCCCCTGGGGGCCCCCTTTCTGAGCTGCAGGGGGGCCCCCCTGGGGGCCCCCCCCCAAGGGGGCCCCCCCCATCTCGATTGGGTACTTTAGTTTATGGTTTAGGGCGGGGATTGGCGTGGGATGCTGCAGCAGAAGGAGACAGGTTTGCTGCTGCTCAGCTGCTGCATCTAGCTGCTGCTCTTCCTGCTGCTGCTGCTGCTGCTGTATGCGGTGATGCGCCGCTGCTGCAGGCAGCAGCAGCAACAGTCCGACGGAGGCTGCTGCAACGCTGCAGCAGCAGCAGCAGCAACAGCAACAACAACGACAGCAGCAGCAGCAGCAGCAGCAGCAGCAGCAGCAGTGGCTTGGAGCTGGCAGAGGCGCAGCATATCGCTTGCTGCTGGGTTGCTGTTTCGCGTTTGCTGCTGCTGCTGCAGCCGACGCTTGATGCTGCTGCTGTTGCGGTGTATCCGCAGCTCTCTGCAGCAGAAGCTCGCTGTCTTCTTGACTATCGCAACAGCATCAGCAGCAGCAGCAGCAGCAGCAGCAGCAGCAACTCAAACCACGCTGAGTTGCTGCTCCCCGATATATTAGCCCCTCTGCAAGCCCTTACGCCTGTTGCTGCAGCAGATGTAGCAACAGCAGCAACAGCAGCAACAGCAGCAACAGCAGCAGCAGCAGCAGCAGCAGCAACAGCAGCAACAGCAGCAGCAGCAGCNACAGCAGCAACAGCAGCAGCAGCAGCAGCAGCAGCAACAGCAGCAACAGCAGCAGCAGCAGCAGCAGCAGATGTATCAGAGGTTCTGCAGCAGGAAGCAGCAGAAGCCCAGGTGTATTTACAGCGCGTCCGGCGGGAGCAGCAGCTGTCTGGTGTTGCTGCTGCAGCTGCTGCTGCTGCTGCTAGGACGAAGGACCCCTTTGAGCAGCAGCTGCTGGAGACAGCAGCAGCAGCAGCAGCAGGGTTTGCTGCTCGCCCTCCTCCTCCTCTGCTGCTGCTGCTGCAGCAGTCTCTTGCTGCTCTGCTGCAGCTGCGCGATGCACTCTCTGATGATATTCTCTGTCGCTGGTCAGCTGCTGCTGCTGCAGCAGGAAGCAACTGCAGCAGCAGCAGCAGCAGCAGCAGCAGAGTTGCTGCAGCAGCAGCAGACCCTCGGATTGCTGTTGCTTGGGCTCGTGCTGCAGCAGCAGCAAACTGCTGCAGTGCCCCTGGTGGGGCTGTGCATGCGGCGCTGCTGCTGGCGGAGCAGCAGCTTGTTGGGTCTCGTCGTCAGCTTGAGGAAGCAACAGCAGCAGCAGCAGCAGCAGCAGCAGCAGCAGCAGCAGCAGGAGCTGTCCCTGTAAGACACCTGCAGCAACTTGCTGCTGCTGCTGCTCTCCTACACTCACTCAGTGCATGCGGGGTCCGCCCCAGGGCTTGTCTGCACTCTTTGCTGCCTGGGCTTAGACGGGCTATATACGCTCAGCAGCAGCAGCAGCAGCAGCAGCAGCAGCAGCAGCAGCAGCAGCGGCAGCAGCAGCAGCAGCAACTGCAGCAGCAACCGGGAGAATACGGCGATGAAGCATTCGTGTGGCAGTAAGGAGGGGATTTTTGAGGGCTGCAGTGTGCTGCTGCTGTTGCTGCTGCTGCTGTTGCTGCTGTTGCTGCTGCTGTTGTAGCTGCTGCTGCAACAGCTGCTGCTGCAGCAGCTGCTGCTGCAACTGCTGCTGCTGCTGCTGCTGCTGTCTGTGTCTGCAGATGCTGGGCGGATATATTTCTGTCTCTGGTGGAGGTGCAGGTGCGGAGGCTTCACTATACGCAGCAGCAGCAGCAGCAGCAGCAGCAACAGCAGCACCAGGAGCAGCAGCAGCAGCAGCAACAGGACCAGCCATAGCAGCAGCAGCAACAGCAGCTCTAGTAGCCGCAGTAATATCAGCAGCAGCTGTAGCAGCAGCAGCAGCAGCAGCATCAGCAGCAGCAGCAGCTGTAGCAGCAGCAGCAGCAGCAGCAGCAGCAGCAGCAGGGTCTGAAGGTGTTGTGTGTATCTGTCTGTGTGTGTGTGTTGCTGCTGCAGGCGGATGAATCTCTTGGGGCTGCAGCTTTGCTGCTGCATGCGCAGCTGCTGTCTCGGGCCCCGCAGCTGAGTGATGCGGCGCTGCTGCTGCTGCTGCAGGCGCAGCTGCTGCTGTGCTGCGGCTCCCCCCGCTTGGGGTGTAGCCGTTTGCTGCTGCCTTCAGCAGCAGAAACAACAGCAGCAGCAGCAACATCTGCAACAAAACCACCAGCTGCTGCTGCAGCTGCAGCAATTGCAGCAGCAACGGTACCAGCAACAACAGCTGCAGCAGAAGCAGCAGCAGCAGCAGCAGCAGCAGCAGCAATGCCGTCGAGCTACTGCAGCACGACCTTGGTTAGGGAGGGGAGGAACCTGCTGCTGCTGTCTTTATCAGAGAAGGCTGACGAGCCAACCCTTTGCAGCAGCAGCAGCAGCAGCAGCAGCCGCAACAGCAGCAGCAGCAGCAGCAGCAGCGATGCTGTGTCTGTGCTGCACATGCTGCTGCTGGAGGCAGAAAGGAGACACAGGAGCTGTCGTTTGCTGCAGTCGCCGCAGCAGCTGCTGCTGCTGTCTTTCGCGCTGCACTTCTTTGAGCTGCTGCGGCCTGCTGCTGCTGCTGCATGCAGCAGGCTGCAGCAGCTAGCTAGCCGGCTTGCCTGGAGGAGGGAAGCAATTGCAGCAGCAGCAGCAGCAGCAACAGGAGAACCAACTACAGCAGCAGCAGCAACAGCAGCAGCAGCAGCAGCAGCAGCAGCAGCAGCAAAAACTGAAGCACGCACTGCATGGAGCCGCTTCTGCTCGCGGCCATCGCCCTGCTGCTACCAAGACACCTCCCTGCTGCTGCNCGCACTGCATGGAGCCGCTTCTGCTCGCGGCCATCGCCCTGCTGCTACCAAGACACCTCCCTGCTGCTGCCAGCAGCAGCAGACAGCAGCAGCAGCAGCAGCAGCAGCAGCAGCAGAGGGGCGCTGCAGCTGGGTGTGGGGCTGAGCCACTGGACAGACCGATGGGTCTGGCGGTTTGCTGCTGAGGCGGTGGCTCTGCGTGCAGCAGCAGCAACAGCAGCAGCAGCAACAGCAACAGCAGCAGCAGCAGCAGCAGCAACAGCAGCAACAGCAGCAGCAGCAGCAGCAACAGGTGCACCGAGCTCTGCTGCTGTTGAGGGTTTATATTTGGGGCCCTTGATTGAAGGCTGGGTTGCTGCAGATGGCTGCCTGCATGCAAAGGAGACAGAAGATGCTGCTGCTGCTGCTGCTGCTGCTGCTGTGCTGCTGCTGCTACCCCGGCCTAATCTATGGTGAGTCTCTCCCCGTGCTGCCCCTGCTGCTGCTGTTGTTGCTGCTACTACTGCTGCTGTTGCTGCTTCTGGTGCAACTGCAGCAGCTGCTGCTTTTGCTGCTGTTTCTGCTGCTGCTGCTGTTGCTGCTTCTCCTGCTACTGCAGCAGCTGCTGCATTTGCTGCTGCTGCTGTTACTGCTGCTGCTGTTACTGCTGCTGCTGTTACTGCTGCTGCTGTTACTGCTGCTGCTGCTGCTGCTGCTGCTGCTGCTGCTAGAGAGAGAATATGTGTGTGTGTGTGCGGCTGTCTCTGTAGGCTTGAGGAGACGCTTACAGCGGAGACAGCAGCAAAAGGAGACAGAGAAAAAGAAGGTAAAACAGCAGCAGCAGCAGCAGCAGCAGCAGCAGCAGCAGCGAAGGAAGAAGAGACAGATAAAGAAAAGGAGACAGTAGAAGAGCAACACAAGGAGACAGAAACAAAAACAAAAAAACAAAAGGAGACAGAAACAAAAACAAAAATAAAAAAAGAAAAAGAAAAGGAGACAGAAGACAAACAGCAACGGAGACAGCTGCTGCCTGCAGCAACACTGCGGCTCTTCTATGGCTACCTAGTTAAAGCTAGCAGCAAACAACTTGCTCTCCTCTGCTGCAGCAGCAGCAGCAGCAGCAGCAGCAGCAGCAGCAGCAGCAGCAGCAGCAGCAGCGACAGCAGCACCAGCAGCAATAGCAGCAGCAACAGCAGCAGTAGTACAAGCTGTAGCGACAGTAGCAGCAGCAACAGCAGCAGCTGCAGCAGCATGTAGATTAGGGGAGTGGACGGCCTGTGCTGCAGCAGCAGCAGCAGCAGCAGCAGCTGCTGCTGCTGCTGCTGCTGCTGCGACTTCTGCGGGGTTGTGCTGGGGTGTATAAACAGAAGCAGCAGCAGCAGCAACTGCTGCTGCTGTTGCTGCTGCTGCTGCATGCATGCTCATTGCTGGCTGTTGATGAACCAGCAGTGCTGCTGCAGCTGCTGCTGCAGCAGCTGCCGCAGCTGCTGCTGCAGCACTTGCAGCTGCTGCTGCTGCAGGAGCAACAGCAGCAAAACCTAAAGTAGAGACTAGCCCTAAACCCTAAACCCTAATTTGGGGTTTCATCTTCTTAAGGGGTTTAGGGTTTAGGTTTTAATTATTTTAGTGCATCAACTTGTCTTTATTTTTTATTTTTTTTTTATTTTATTTTCTTTTATTTGTGTGTCTGCATGCATGCGTTTTTGGGGCTGGATGAGGGGCTGACACACGCAGGGAGACAGCAGCCTGCAGCCTCGACCCACGAGCTGCTGCTGCTGCTGCTGCTGCTGCTGCTGCTGCTGCTGCAGAAGCAGCAACAAGAACACTGGCACCAACAGCAGCTACAGGAGCAGCAACAACAGCAGCAGC
>NW_013570521.1:8285-8507 GCF_000499745.2 Eimeria mitis | reverse complement strand
GCTACTGCTGCGGCTGCATGCACTCACAGCTGCTTCCCCCCGAAGACCTTCGCAGTGTATGTACACCTCATTGGGTGTATGTCGTGTTAAATGAGCCCTATTTGATATTAGCAAACGAACACAACGAAGTAAACCATAAACTCTCGAGCGTCAACGGCTGTATATATATATATATATATATATATATATATATATATATATATATATATATATATATATATA
>NW_013570521.1:0-8267 GCF_000499745.2 Eimeria mitis | reverse complement strand
CACATGCACAATAAATGATTTACAGCTGAGGCAAAGTACAAGCGTTACAGGCATAGAAAATTTTAGAGCACGGAGAAGACCATGCGTTGCATGAGGCTGGAGATTAGGACATTGGGACATCTACAGCGTCCATAGTAGGGGTAGTTCTAGGGAAAGCCAGTTGTCGCGATCTAGGGCTGAGACGAACCAATGGACACTGTAGTTTAGATGCAGATCACGTTTGGCATTTGGGGTAGAGGGCTTTGTGGTTTAGGATTTTGGCTCCAGGCTCGCCGGGCCAGGCAGCTATGTTTCCTGCGAAGGCTGAGGCTTGAGTTGGCCGCTGCCTCAACGCGTTTGCTTTTTTTTTTATTGTTTACTTCCGTCGGGGTTAGGGCTGATTGCCAGCAAGCAGACTTGCTGGCTCCTTGACGTTAAAGCCTAGGCCATACAGAGCGACCTCGTTTAGGCGCGGTTGATCACGCCAGTCAGGCCCCTAGTGACTCATAATGCAGTTGAGTTGGGAGTTGCCGGGCGAATGTTCCATGAACTGGCTACCATGAGGCTGCTGTGCAATCAGAAGGTACTCTCCCCTCTGTATGTAGGTATATAGATAGTTAGATATGTACGCCTATACATATGTAAAGGGTAAGAGGGATGTTTTAAAGGATGAACGTGCATGGAATTATACTTCATACTGCATTCCTTCAGGAATGCAATCCAACGGCAAGGATAGCCGGTTAGTTGCCGGTGGTACTTCAGCATGGTGTAAGGGCGGTATGTGGTGTTTGGCAGAAGAGGACTTCCATCGCACACAGAAGTAGAAGGGCCTCCTGTTGCCGTTGACAGTTGCTGCTGGCGCTGCTGCTGACGGCCTACTGGCGTAACGTGGTAATCGAGGGCCAAAAGCGGAGCTGAGCACTGTATTTGAGGTTCGTTCCTTGCCTGGGCTTGCGTGCTTGTGTGTGCCGTCGCCGGTTGTTCAACTCGAAAGTGAAGCGATTTTGAAGCATTTCACTTTGTTGTGTGTAAGCCCAGGCTGCTTTCTGAGGGTCAAATAATTGTATAATAATTGCCTAAAATGTTACTATACGAAGCAGACGGGTGGTTGAACGCTCTTTCATGTGAGGTTGCCCTGCGCCAGTAGTTGCAGCAAGGCTCAGTGCAACTTATGGCAAGCCTTCTCCTCTTCACAGCAGCTCCAGGTGTGCCCCTGCCCGAGGTACACCTGAGGAGTGGACGGCATGCCAGCTCCATTTGAAAGTTCTTATCACAAGTACTTTGACTATCTTGACCCACCTGGCTGTCTAACATCACGGGGCCTGGCTGTCTAACATCACGGGGCTTCTTGACACTTGAATCACCAACAGCCAAACCCACACCTACAGTTGGGCAGCCTGCAGCAGCTCCGTGATAGGCTGTGAGGGCTCTACGCCCAGGAAAATGCGTTTTTAAAGGATATCTTCCCCAAACTCTTATTCAGAGATTCAGTACTTTCCGCATTCAAAGGTGATTGATCAGGATCTGCCTACCAGGGGTTGACTGCCAATCTCTGAGCGCCTCANTTTCCGCATTCAAAGGTGATTGATCAGGATCTGCCTACCAGGGGTTGACTGCCAATCTCTGAGCGCCTCATAGCAACGACGCGAGCACAGACTGCCCAGTCCAGTTGGCTCAAAACCAATTCATGAAGAGCGTTTCCGCCCTTACCGACCGTCCAGATATGAAGGGAGCAGCGACGGGGTAGCGGTTTACTAGCTCCTCACCTCTCTGGAGGTGTCGTTCCCCCTTCCCAGCGCAGCTGAAGAGCAACAGTAGCTATTAGGGACATCTTTACGGAAGGAAGAGGTGAAACAATGGTTGCTATATCTAAGCAGTGGAAGCATTAACTGATGCCCTTTCTTGGGGCCAGCCCTGAAATGAACCATTGATATAGAAGCTCCTCGTCCATCGTGCGACTTTTATTTACTCACGGGTGAAAATCTGAGGTTGGCCTGAATAATGGAGTACTCATGCGCGACAAAGAAAAGAGATGCCCGAAGAAGAACTTTTTGGTAAGGACCCAGCGTAGTGCCTATCTGTATGAAGGCCATGAATACCAACCATGAGCAGGACNAACTTTTTGGTAAGGACCCAGCGTAGTGCCTATCTGTATGAAGGCCATGAATACCAACCATGAGCAGGACAATAGATCGCAGCCGGCGTATCCGACACTCAGAATGCCCTGGTGAGTGAGGCCCGGAGAGGTGCAGATGCTTCTTTTGCAACAAACAATTTCACATATTTTCAGACTGCAAACGCGTGGAAAGACGTAAGGAACTGGAAAAAAAGGGATTTCTGCAACCTCACAAGAGGAACAAGAAAAGCAATCAGGTAGACGCCCTAGCTTCGACGCAAGGAGCGGCGCAGTGATGAAGACAAAAGAGGTGAGCTCCGTGCCAGCATATCCATGCCGAGTCAACGTTGCGCTTGTTTAAACCGGTGTTCATGCCCAGGCGTTCATGGCGATAAATGGAACCGACAGCGAAGTGGATCTGATGTCGGAAGTTACGGCGAAGAGGCACAATATATCCCTCTATTCGCTGAAGGAGCATTTGCGCCTATGTTTCGGCGGTCTCAGGCAAGACGTGAGTATCAGTTAAAATGTGGGCGTAAAGTTGGCTCTCGACCCAGAGTCAGAGGTTGGTTACCATGCGCCTTTGGTATTTGTGTTTGATTTGCTTTTGCTACTGCTGGACAGTTGCCGCCAGAGGTTGGGCAGAAGCAGCAAGTTTGCGCCGTTTTGCTGCCTCTCTTCTCAAGCCTCTCTCACTACGCGTGCATTTAATCCCTTCACAATATTGCTTCTCCAGTTCCTTAGCGGTTTCCAAACGTATACAATCTCAAATCGTGACACTTGCAAAAGAAGCAGGTTCACCCATTGCCATCTGCGAGTGGCTGGCATTTCCAGCTCATTTATCCGTAGGATCTACTTTTGGGTCGTTGACAAAGATGTATTCTTCCCTCCTAGCTATGGCGGTGGGAATGACGCTTTTTCTATGATGCAACGGGAATTCATCTTCTCGGCGGGCGTTAAGCTTTCAGTCCTAGACTCCGCTTTGCGCCCAAAACGGTTGCCGATTCCTTCTTTCCACGACACAGCTCTGCAATGATTCATAAATATATAGTCTCAGAGTCAACTGTGGGGCTTCAGTTCACAAAGCCCTGTCACGCCACGATGTTGCGCTCCATCGAAAGCTTCGCCTGCTTAAGTTTTCTCAATTCTGCCGTAGCCTGTTCCGTTGCCGATCTGTGAATAAACGTAAATCGCAGTTTGCGACCACCATCACCTCTGGAGGTTTGGCAAACATGGATTCGAACGGTTTCGCTGTGGTTAAATTTGTAGCTGGATAATATGGCTTTACTTCGTTTCTTCCACTGTGATGAGGCGCCCAAGTATTTTTGCCCCCACACCGGAGGGCCGATCCTGAGGGCATATTGCTGACAAATATTGTTGAAAGTATGTCAAGAGATTTTTTCCCGCTAAAGTGCCGTCATAACTAGTCAGTTCATATGCAGCAAGCCGCTCATCTGTGGGGGTGAAGTTTCTGCTTGCACCTGCCTCCCTGAAATGTGTAGTGCTAAAATGTGTAAGAAGTGTTGTGGAGCATAACAGGCGACTGCCGTGAGCTGCAACAATCAAAACACTTGTAGGAGTTCACAAAAAAAAAGTTGACCTATCCTTCTGTATCCAGACGTCTTGGCTGTAGCCCAATGGTGTGGAGCTGATGTGGGGTGAAACCGGCCTGTCAAAAGCTGCAACCTTGCTGAAGCTCGTGCTACAAGCAAACCGAGCAGGCGCCTGTATCAAGGCCCAGCTTATATGCGTAATTTATTCGTGCGGGCAATTGGAAAGCACTTACTCAGCCTTTAGTTTACACACGCAGATATACAAGCTCCAGACTAACAGTGACCCACCCGCAATGAGGATGCATATATCTACCTATACCGAGGCGCCCTGCTAGAGCTGCACGAAGCGCTTCACAATTGCCTACCTTATCAGCTCATGCATCAGAAGGAAGCTTGCGAACTCGTAAACAGGGTTAGCCTCGTAGCACGAGTTCCAGCAAGGTGCACTGCAAGTCAGGTCAAGCCGCCTCATCTCGGCACCTTTCTGCCAATGCATCCTGGATGCGTGTGGATTGGAAGGAAGTTAGCTGCTTCGAACAGCTCTTACTAAGTATTTTGTTTCCTTCCTAGTTCACGGGGGTTCTCGACCAAAGTCGAGGATACTCGTTACACCANTACTAAGTATTTTGTTTCCTTCCTAGTTCACGGGGGTTCTCGACCAAAGTCGAGGATACTCGTTACACCATTCCCCCCCGACTCGTGTGCTTGGAGCCAGCATCAGGCACTTCCTGCTGCTTTTGACCATAATTTAATATAAAATACTACTTTGAACTGTAAAAGGAGAAAAACCAAAGAAGTCAGCGGTTTCGATCCCCCCGTCGCGCGCGCCCAGGCGATGCAGGGGCGCGGCCCGGGGGGAGCAGGGGCAAGGGGATGGTGGGCTGTAGTGCGGCAACCAATATCCTTGTTTTCAGTTGGAATACTTGAATTAAAGTGAATAATCGTGAAAAAAAACACAATTAGCTGAGTGGGTGAGTTGCAGGCAGCTAAGGTGTATGTACACCTGGAGGACGTCTGTTGCCGAGCAGCTCAGACGTCGGGACCCCCACAGCAAACAGAAGTATCTTCTTATGTGATGGCATTTCCCCGCGTTTTTCTTCTTCAAGTGTATTTTGCAATGCGTCTGTGTTTTCGTTTTCATTTAATGCAGTTAGGTGCCTCTCATCTCCCGAGCGCCGTCTCTCCTTCCCCGAGCACACCTCGCCATCGAAGGCGGTAGAAGCAGCAGCACAACCACAACAGCAGAGGCAACACCGCAGCAGCAGCAACAGCATCAAGCTGTCCCCCACTCCGTCACTCTTGCTCACCCCCTCATAAGACAGACACTCACGACGCTTCTCCTCCACCCGCCCCTGCCCCTTAGATACGACCGCCAAGGGCCCCCGGGCTCTACAACCGCTAAAAAAACCAGCAGTGATCATCATCATCAGCAGCAACGACAGCAGCATCAGTGGCAGCAGGAGCAGCAACAGCAACAGCTTCTGCTGCAGTTTTATCATTTCGGCCCTCCCCGCAGATTTCCTCTCTTTACACAACCCGAACTTCTGACTGCTTTCCCTGCACTTGCAGGGCCCTCACAAGCAGCAGGACTATAGGCTAGAGCAGCAAAAATAGTAGTAATAGTAGTAGTAGCAGTAATCGCAGCAACAGACCCAGCAGCAATCGCAGTACTAGCAGTAGCAGCAGCACCGGCGACGCCAAGAGTAACCCCATTCAGGAGTAGCAGCTGCAGCCTTTGCTGCAGCAGCAGCAGCAGCAATCGATGGCTCATTAACAATTCATATTCTGCTGAAGTGCGGCCGCAAGATGAAGGGGCCAACGCTAGCGGTTGTTGCCGCTGCTCCTCCCGAGGCAAAGGGAGGACACGAGCAGCAGACCCCCCACAAAGACCACCTGCTGCTGCTGCAGCAGCCGCAGCAGCGGCAGCAAGCGACTGAGCATGAGCAAGGCGAAGCCCAGGTTGATAAGCGGCACCAGGATGAGCAGCAGCTGCAGCAGCAGCTGCAGCAGCAGCAGCAGCAGCAACAGCAATCGCAGCAGCAAAGCTCGAAGACCGTCTTCTCTCTAAAGAAGCCCACCCTCCTCCCCAAATCTCTGCATTACCGGCCCCAGACACANCGAAGACCGTCTTCTCTCTAAAGAAGCCCACCCTCCTCCCCAAATCTCTGCATTACCGGCCCCAGACACAGGTCAGGCCGCTAGTGCTGCTGCTGCTGCTGCTGCTGCTGCTGCTGCTGCTGTTGCTGCTGTTGTCTGCGTTGCTAGTAGTGTTGGCACACCACCGAGGGCTGCTGCTACTCCGATGCGTCTGCAACAAGCAGGAGACGTTGCTGCAGCAAGACGGGAGCAAGCAGATGCTGCTGCTGGCTCCCTGCTTGCTGCTGCTGGTCCCCAGTACATTGGCTGAAGGCTCTGTCGTGTTTGTTTGTGTGGGGTGTATGTACACCGCAGGAGTGGAGAGTTAAGTACCGCTGTGGGGGTGCAGTCCACTGCAAGACCTTCTCCGCACAGGTACTGTTGTTTATCTTTATCTGCTTTTCGGTTTGTTTGTTTTTTTTTTCTATTTGGCTGATATTTGTTTCTTCTGTTTGTCTATTTGTTTGTTATGTTTGTTTGTGTGTGTTTGTTTTTGTTTCTTTTGTTTCTTTTGTTTTTGTTTGTTGCTGCGCCTTCACTCCCCCCCTTCTCTTGCTGTCTTTAGCTCTTCCTTTCTGTCTTCGTTTCTCCTAGTTGTCGCTGCTTTGCATCTACATTTCCTGCTGTTGCTGCTGTTGCTGCTGTTGCTGTTGCTGCTGTTGCTGCTGCTGCTGCAGACGTTTGGGGCTGAGATTGCGCATGCGTTGGCTCTCTGGTATCGACAAAGAGTCTCTTCAGAGGGGGTGGTTCCCTCACAGGCGCAGATTGAGGTGTATGCGGCGATGCTGGCTGCAGCAAACGCAGACGGAGAGTCTTCGTCAGCAGCTGCAGCAGCTGCAGCAGCACCAGCAGCACCAGCAACAGCAGCAACAACAGCAGCAACAACAACTGCTGCTTCTGTAGATGCAGCAGCAGACGCGCCTGCTTCTCCTGCCGCCGAGGAAATGAAAGAAAGAGTCACGAAAGGAGGCTCTGCAGCTCCGCAGGCCCCTACAACGCTGTCTTCTGCTGTCGTTGCTGCTGCTGCTGCTGCCGCCGCAGCAACGGCCAGTTCAGCAGCAGCAGCCGCAGCAGCCACGCCGGTACTGAAGGCAGCAGCCCCCAATTTGAATATGTGCGGGGCAAGCCTCGAGTTGGGGCCGCCCCTTCTAAAGAGGGGGCGGGAGCAGCAGCAGCAGCAGCAGCAGCAGCAGCAGCAAAAGGGGCAAACAAAAGGCAGCCCGCAGCAGCAATGCCAAAAACCAGCAACTGCTGCCGCAGCAGCAGCAACTGCCACTGATTCTCCCCCGTGTGCTACTGCAGGCCCCGCGGCTTCCGTGCCTCAGTCAGACGTTGCTGCGGCACCGACTGCCGGGGGCGCTGCAGCTGCAGCTGTACCCGCAGCAACAGGCGCAGCTGCAGCAGAAGGCCCCCCGTGCGCTGCAACTGCAGAACCAAAGCGTGGCTCAGCTTCTGCGCTGCCGCTCGCGCTGCTGTCGCCACTGCCGTCCGCTGACGACACGGAATGGCGGTGGCAATCGCAGCAGCAGAAAGAGCAACAGCAGCAGGAGGAACAGCAACAGGAAGCCGTGCATTCAGCAGCAGCAGCAGCAGCAGCAAAGGGAGAACCTGCAACAGAAACAGCTGCAGCCGCATCCCAGTCGTCTGGTACTCAGGATGAGCAGCAGGAGCAAGATTCATCGCAGCAAGAACAGCAGCCAGAAGTGCAGCAGGAGCAGCAGCAGGAGCAGCAGCAAGAGCAGCAGCAGCAGCGACGGGTGCTGCTGCGGCGCAGCAGCAGACCTCCCCGTCGGTCTTCACCGGCTGCAGTTGCTGTCCAAGGCCCCAACAGTCCCCGCATACACACAGGAAACAACAACGCCTCCTTCCATGCAGACAAACAGGTCAGTTTGCTGCTGCTGCTGCTGCTGCTGCTGCTGCTGCTGCTGCTGTCTGTATTGACGTGTTGCTGCTGCTGTTTGCGTAGTTAGGCGGGTTTTGGCGTCTGTTGATGTGCTCGTTTCGGCGTCTGTGATATTACATTTGAGGGTTTCTTGCAGTGTAGGGTTTAGGGTTTAGGGTTTAGAGTCTAGGGTTTACGGTGTAGGGTGTGTTGTCGCTGCAGGAGTGGCGAGCTCGCTTCTATGTTGGGCCCAAACGATGCATGCGAACATTCAGCGCCAAACTCTACGGCTTTGAGAAGGCCAGAGAAAGAGCACATGCTTTCATCAGATACATTCAAGTAGGGTTTAGGGTTTAGGGTTTAGGGTTTAGGGTTTCGGGTTTAGGGTTTAGGGTTTAGGGTTTATGGTTTGAAGGGGCCAGAGGAAGAGCATACATGTTTTCATCCGATACATTAAAATAGGGTTTAGGGTTTACGTGGATTTGTTATTTGTGTTTCTCGTTGCTGCAGCTGCACGGACGGCTGCCGACAGCCTGGGGCCGTCGAGGCGAAGGTGTGGAGGGGGAGCAGCTACAGCAGCAGCAGCAGCAGCAGCAGCAGC
>NW_013570520.1:6381-8599 GCF_000499745.2 Eimeria mitis | reverse complement strand
AACTTTTACGGAAAATGCATGACCATGTTTTAGCAGGTAATGGTGGGGTCAATACAACGGTGGAGCGTGTTACCAGGTCCTTTTGGTGGCCTACGATGCGCCCCTCGATCGACGAATACGCCCTCTCTAGTCCCGACTGCCAGCAGCAAAAGCCACAAAACACGGTCAAACCCGGATTCCTGCTCAGCCTGCCTATTCCCGATAGGATCTGGACGGATATCTCCATGGATTTCATAGTGGGCTTACCACCCGTCAGAGGCCATGATAGTATATATGTTGTGGTGGATCGGCTTAGCAAATACGCTCACTTTATTCCCTGCCCGAGCACGGTCACAGCGGAAGGAGTGGCCGAACTATTCATTAATCATGTGTGGAAGCGCCACGGCCTCCCAAAAAGCATCATTACCGACAGGGATCCGAAGTTCATTAGCGCCTTCTGGCGCAGCCTCATGCAACAGCTCGGCATCGACCACAACATGAGCACCGCCAACCATCCGGAGGGCGACGGCCAGAGCGAACGGAGTAGCCGCACGCTGGTGCAGTATTTGCGACTTCACACCCAACAGAACACATATAACTGGCCTGATTTTCTTGCTTGTGCAGAATGGGTTTATAACACTACTGTGCATTCGTCCATTCGCTGCTCCCCGGCGTCCCTGGTCTACACCGAAACACCACCCGCCGATACGCCGCTCGACCTAGCTGTTGGAAGCCAGCCCCGGCCGACTTTGGCTTCCGACTTCGGCACACAGCTTGCAGCAGCGAGGGAATGCATGCGCAAAGCACAGGAACGTCAAGCCAGAAACTATGATAAACGACGTTCCGCAGTCAGCTTCAACCCGGGCGACTTGGTTCTGGTGGATTCGCACGCCCTCCGTAGCGCGCAGGACGGCGAGCAACCCAAAAAGTTCGCCTAACGATGGGTTGGACCGTTTGCAGTCTGCTCGCGGGTCAACGCCTTGGCGTACATTATCGATTTACCCCCAACGTGGAGATGTCACCACACTATTAACATGGGCTTCTTAAAACAGTTTCGGGAATCTCCGCAGTTTCCTAACACTCTAGCGAGGAAGCTGCAGCAACGACCTCGCGAGCTTCCCCGCCTCGAGGACACAGCGATTCTCGAAGTGCGGATTAACGCCCGCTGCGGCCATTGGAAGCGCGAATATTACGTAAAATGGTCGGGCACACGCGATCCCGAGTGGGTTTCGGAGGATTGCTTACGGGAGGTGATCGCCCCCGAACAGCTAAGTGCTCTCCTTGACCTCGCACCGCCTACACCTAGTGTGTGCATGCAGGCAGGTTGCGGGAGTGGGTAATGGGTGGCTAGCTGTTAGTGGATCCCTAGGCGGATCCCCGCAAATTCTTCTACTTTTCTACCTCGATGTCCGTGGAGGCTAACTACTTTGCTCCCCTATTTGTATCTTCCCTCCCGCACACGACGCGCTAGGTCGCGGGAGGGCGCAGACGTCCAGCAGTACCTTTGCCCAGTGGGGCTTGGCACCAACTTTGGGGCTTTCTTGGGGCTTTCCCGGGAGCCCTAGTCGGCATCGCCCCGGACCGGCGAGACGGGCGGCAGCAATCCCAAATCGACCACCTGACGCGTAAGTAAGAAGGCAGTTCCCGGAAAGCAGCTGCTTTCGCACTTTTTACGCTCAGCGGCGGCGCCGGGAAGGGCGTCAAGTGTGCCGGTGGCTAGCCACATGCAGATGACCTGGTTGGGCCGGCATCACAGCAGTGTTGCTCTGCAGGCGCGGCCACTCTTCTTCCTTTACGCTTATTTTTCCGCATATCTTCGGTTTAGGCGGAGTGCCCTTGCGAACCAGCGCGTTGAGCCGGTGCCGAGGCACAGTTGTGGCAGCGGGGCGGACGCCGCATCATGGCTCACCGTTTGAGTCAGATGCGGCGACCGACACGCTGATTGCCCTCACCCTTCTCTTTCACTCGATGTCGTTACATATTGGACCCCTTTTTACCAGTTTTATCGCAGGGACGGGCACCGGTGAGGAGCCCAGCAGCAGCCGCAGCAGCGCCTGGAGCTGTCGCTCCAACAGCAGCCCATCAACTTCAACATGACCATCTCCGCACGAGGACGTGCGCTTTTTGCTGATGGGGGGGCAGATGTAGCATGAGTTAGCGCAGAGTTAGCTCCGGAGCCATTCGACGGTTTTGGCATGCTGCGTGTAAGCGCTTGCAAACGTTCTACAAGTTCGTTCAA
>NW_013570520.1:5365-6281 GCF_000499745.2 Eimeria mitis | reverse complement strand
TCCCTGAAGCTTCCTTTCGTGCACGCGTGGGGCTGGCTTGCACTGCCAGCCGCAGCGGGGTGCGCTGCAATTCTGGCTGCCTCCTCCCCGCGACACCCTGGCCCTGAGCTCAAGGCCCAGGATGCCTAGGGTCCGGCGAAGGAGGTCAGCTGCTTTTGGGAAACTCTTGCTTTAAGTCTTTGCCTACATTGCGGCTCGTCTCTGGTCAGATACAGGCCAGAGAACAAGCGTTACAAACCCCATCATAGGCTGCCTCCTTCCCGCGACACCCAATCCCTGATCTCGACGACCACGAAGCCTAGAGACAGGGGAAGGAGGTCAGCGGCTTTGGGAAACTCTTACTTTAACTCCTTACCTTCATTGCAGCTCGCTTCTGTCCTTGACTAAGGCCAGAGAGCAAGTGTTATTGTAGTGCGCTAGCACTACAAGCAAGTGCTGTTACTATAGAAAACTAAATTAGCGGCAATAAGAACAGAGAGATAGAATAAGTGCGACCTAAATTACAAATATAAGCTAATTTAGAATAGAGGGACGAATAGGGTAGACCAATTGCTAAAGTAGCAGTCTTATAGAAGGAAGGAGGCGCCGGTGCAGCGTTGCCTGGGACGACCGTCCCCCGCGACTAGCGACCCGTTGAGGGATTGCTAGCGGAAGGTCGTGAGCCCAAGGGGCAAGCAGATATTTTCTCAAGCGAAATTCCTTGAAACTACGCCAATAACCGACATTTTGACTAATTAATCGCTGTACTGTTGAAAACTTTACGTATTTCTCAGTTTCGTAGGGGAACACGGATGCTAGTTCACCCAGAGGTCTTTACACTTGGGGGCTGTTCCGGGAAGCCTTTGAAGGTGAATTTCCAATCTCATTGAAACGTAGTCACCTACTTGAACTCTTAAAAATTCTTCTTATCCTATCA
>NW_013570520.1:3470-5327 GCF_000499745.2 Eimeria mitis | reverse complement strand
AAACGAACGACGGCAGGGACTAACTCCGCTTGGCTAGTCGGAAGAAAATGGCAGATCAGAAGGCAGTCACATCCAAGAATTCTAAGAAAACAAATTCGGAAACGCGAAAATCTAAGTCTAGGAAGGAGATTTCCGCCAAAAGGAAGATTAACAACGTGGCGGAGAGAAAGGGGACGGAAGTGAAGGGGACAGGCGTAATGCCTAGCAACGCGGAGTCGACTATGGATTGGAAGAAGGAGTTGGCCTCATTCTTCCGACAAATGAGGGATGAAGGACGAGCATTTGCTGAAGAAATGAAGGCAAAGAGTCGAGAAGGGATGGGGGAAGGTCAGAGGAATCAGAGCGAATCGGTAGCGGAGGAAATATCCCGATCGAAAATGGCTGCGACCGAAGATGGGGCCGATCTGAGGACTTTCCTTAGTTTGACGGAGCAAGAGTTTCGAGAAATGAAAATTTCGGACGATCAATGGGGATTATTGGTGAGAAAGTATTTAGCCGGACGGGCAGTTAAGCAGTGGGATTATATATATCGATCTGGGATAGATATGACAAATTGGTCCCTAGTACGTGAAAGGCTCTGTGAGAGGTTCTGCGTTTTACCACGGGATGGTATGATACTTAAAATGAAGGAAAATGTATGGAAGGGAGACTATAATGAGTATACTAATGTGTTTACGGATATAGTGATTACAGGAGAAGAGATGCCCGAGGAAGAATTGGCTATATTTTATCTAGCGGGATTGCCTGAGGACATAGGAGATAAGTTGACGAAACGTGGGAAGAGGGAATTCCCGACTTGGCATGAAGCAGCAAAGGCGTTAAGAGAGTACGTTGTTCCGATGAATGCGTGGCGATCAAAGAGAAAACGCGCGGTGCGGGAAATGCAGGACGCGGAAGGGCAATCGGGCACGGCAGATGGCAATCCCAAGGCGGAGGGAGAGAAGAATACCGGCAAAGCGGAAGGCTCGAATGGTGTAACGCGAAAGGTTACACCATCAATCAGAGTAGCGACAGAAGGGGAACGATATGTGATACGTTGTTACGAGTGTACAGGAAGGGGACATATGGGAAGGGACTGCCCTCTGCGTAATGGAGTAATAAGAAGAAGAGGAGAAACTTGTTCTAAGTGCGGAGGAAAGGACCATTATGCAAGAGACTGTGCGACTGTGCGACGAATAATGGTAGGAAGTCAGAGAGTAAATATGGGAACGAGTACGGAGATGAAAGAGGGAGTCAACCGGTCAAACGAGAAGGCCTAGGCACTGAAGGAGACAAGTGTTCTAGGCCAGAACATAGAAATGGCAGAGGGAGACAGGTTGTTACAAGCTCAAACGCCATAAAGATCTCCAATCCTATACAACGAAGTGGTCGAGCGAGAGTGACGAGCGAATTAAACGGGAACGAATCAATAACGCGAAAAGGGAGGCATGTGATGTTGTTGAACGGAAACAGAGAACAACCAAACGGGAACGGGAGTGGAACGGAGGAGTGTGAATATCGGGAGAAGAGCGAGGAAGTCGGAGCGATAATAGGAGAAGAGATGATTTTACCGCCTTGGTTGTGGGAGAAGGATGGACTAGCGAACCATCATGGGACGTTATGCAGAGTTTGTAGTGGCGGAAGAACGGCAGTGTTGCTGTTGGAGATAACAGGGTATCGTTGCGAGGGGTTATTGGATACAGGGGCATCAAGGAGTTTTATTCAACCATCTGTGGTAGAAAGATTGGGGTTAAGAACGAGAGCTTTATCAGAGGAGTATTCATTTACGGTCGCAAACGGAGAAATTATTAAAATACATAGTGAAGTGCCGCGACTAGCCATAATATGTGGAGGCGAATGTTTTACGGGAAATTTCCT
>NW_013570520.1:2700-3450 GCF_000499745.2 Eimeria mitis | reverse complement strand
TAGATAGGTACAAGGTAGCGTGGTTTTTTGAATCGGATAAACTTAGAACGTATGTAAATGGAAGGATGTGTGATTTACCTGTGTTGCGAAGAGAGGGAGAAAGGCCTATGGAATATACGGGAAAGGGAGAGACAGACAAAACAGATGCGGACCTGGCATATGAGGAGTTAGCCAAACAAGTAGCTAAGATGACAGCTGAAGAGGCAGCTGTATTTTTACGTGCCCCGAGCAAGCGTTACAAAGCGAAGCATAGGAAGACGGGAAGGATAAAAATAAAGGAACTAATAGATCAGGCTAGGAAAAATGCTAAGGAATTGAAAGGCGCGACACAGGGATTAAATTGTATTGTCGAATTGCCAGAAGCAGAGGTCGATCTAGACAGACGAAGACCGATAGCGAAACAGGGATATATAATAGGTGCAATAGTGCGACAGAGAGGGAATACCAGGGAGTGGAAACGAGCTGCGAATGGGCCTGGAAAACAAGAAGACTTTGAGGACAAGGAAGAATCACCCTGGCCTAATGCTATTCTGGAATTTACAGAATTTGACAAGTGGATTGAAGGTGTAGAGGCCCGAACTTTACCCTCGCAAGTGGTTCAACTGTTAAGGCGGTATCGGTCCTTATTTCCTGATAGCTTACCGGATGGGTTACCTCCCAAGGGACCCTTTGATCACAGAATTCTACTCATTCCAGGAAAGTTACCCACAAGAGCGCCTATTTACAAAATGCCCCCTGATCACCTGATAT
>NW_013570520.1:0-2418 GCF_000499745.2 Eimeria mitis | reverse complement strand
AGACTGCATTCAGATCAATACAAGGATTGTTCGAATATAAGGTTATGCCATTCGGTCTAAAAGGGGCACCGGCTACTTTTCAAGCTAATATAAATGCGTATTTGCAACCTTTGTTAGGGCATGGAGTGATTGCATATATTGATGATGTATTAATCTATAGTAAAACTTTGGAAGCGCACCTTCAAGTGTTACAGCAAGTCTTCGAAATATTCCTTACGAATCAATTTTACCCGAAGTTGATTAGATGTAAATTTGCTCAACGGGAGTTAACCTATCTCGGTTATACGATAGGTATTGACGGAATTAAACCTGCAGCAGACAAAGTGGAAGCGATCAATCTATGGCCAGAAGACCTTACTAACGAGACACAGGTGCGACAATTTCTGGGCACGGTTAATTATTGCAGAATGTTCATGGGGCCGAGATATGCAGATCTCGCGCGACCCTTAGTGGAACTCACGCGTAAAAATGTGCCCTTCGTTTGGACGGAAGAACACCGAAATGCAGTACGACAATTAAAGCAGCGTCTTGCAGAATTTACGATCTTACAAGTGCCGGATTCTAATAAGCCTTTTACACTTTATACAGACGCGTCGGGTTATGCTATTGGTGCAGTACTTGAACAAGAGGAAAGGCCTGTTGGTTTCATGAGTCAGGTCATGACTCCCGCTCAACAGAAATATTCTATATACGATCAGGAATTGTTGGCTCTTATAACGGCATTAGACAAGTGGCAGCATCTACTTAGGGTCGCAGAGGTTACGGTTTATACGGATCATCAGGCGCTTACCTTCCTTCAACGTATTAATTCTCAGAAGCCGTTGCGGGGTCGAACAGCGCGATGGTTGGATTTCTTGGCGGAGTTCCCGAATCTTACGATTACCTATTTACAAGGAGCAAGAAACAAGGTAGCGGATGCGATGTCTAGGCATCCACGGCATGTAAACGACGAATCGCTAAGACCTGCTAAGCTTTTAGCTTCTCTTATTCAACAGCCAGCGGGAGCGGGTGTGCATCCCAGATATTCTACGCGGTTAACAACTGGGTCGGTACCTCCTACAGACTTTCGGGCGATGATGGGGAGGAGGTCGGCTTCAAGCAGTCAACGGAGAGATGGAACGGAGTCCCAACCTTCTTCGAGAGTTTCGGCAGAGAGTGTTGACGACTCTGTGCAGGCTGCATCCAGTTCGCGAGATTTAACAGACGACACTTTAAATTCGGCAGTTCCGTCATCCGATGCTCAGCAAACCTCATTCAAGAGTGCTGAGATCCGGGCAGAGACGCCTTCGGCACCTGAGCATTTGTCGGCACAACGTTGGAGGGAAGCTTCCGACCGTTGCTCGCAGTTCAGAGATATTGTGGCAGAAGCAATGTGTAAAGGGCAAGAAGAGTTCATGCATCAGTTGCAGGGTCGTCGGTATACATTTAAGTTTAGACATCCTTATTTGTATGTTTGTATTAATGGCTTATGGCGAATTTGTCCCCCGACTTTACCAGAGTTTCTCTCGTATATACTATATTGTCATCACGACCATGTCACTGCAGGGCATCGAGGCGTGCGGAAAACCTTCCTTTCACTCAGTAAGTTCTACTACTGGCCTGGAATGAAAGCATATACAGTAGCGTATGTCGAGTCGTGTGTGCAGTGCAGAGCGTCGAAAACGATTTCCCAGAAGC
This sequence comes from Eimeria mitis, assembly GCF_000499745.2. NCBI lineage: Eukaryota > Apicomplexa > Conoidasida > Eucoccidiorida > Eimeriidae > Eimeria > Eimeria mitis. The sequence goes on along the minus strand of NW_013570520.1, from coordinate 741 downwards.
CGGCGGGGCTACTGCAACCTTTGCTCATTCCTTCTCGACGATGGAGCCATGTTAGTTTAGATTTTATTACAGATTTACCTCTCACTCCGCGGGGACACGATACTGTCCTCGTACTTGTCGATTCACTTAGTAAGATGGCTCATTTTATTCCAACAAAAAAGTCGGCAACTACGGCGGATGTTATTGAAATTTTGGCGGATCGCTTAGTTCGGTATCATGGGTTTCCCGATGTCTTGATCTCAGATCGGGATCAGCGGTTTCAGTCTCAGTTGTGGCAACTTTTATGTCAGCGATTTCATATAAAACGGGCGATGTCGTCTTCTTATCACCCGCAAACAGACGGGCAGACTGAGAGACTCAACCGCACATTAGAACAGATGCTTAGAACTTATGTGCAGACTGATGAGAGCGAGTGGGAACGATTGTTGCCGGCATTGGAACTTGCTTACAATACAACCTCCCATTCTTCGACGGAGCTCAGCCCTTTTGAGGTTATGATAGGGCAAAATCCAGTGACTGCCGCGGATATAGATATTGTTGGTGATCTTGCGCCTACGATTACACCTCCAATGACGAAGGTATTTCAACAGTTATGTGACAGGGTGCAAGGTCACATAATGAGAGCTAAGTGGCAACAGAAGTATTATGCGGATGCCAGAAGACGCGATGTCCAATATAAACCGGGCGACCGAATTTGGATTAATAGTCGCAATCTACCAGGGTTGAATCAATGTTCTAAAC
>NW_013570519.1:8557-8959 GCF_000499745.2 Eimeria mitis | reverse complement strand
CCCTAAACCCTAAACCCTAGATAAACCCTAAACCCTAAACCCTAGATAAACCCTAAACCCTAAACCCTAGTTGATGGCCTGTAAATAGTAAATAAAGAAACATCAATATAACCCTAAACCCTAAACCCTAATCCCTAAAACCCTAAAACACTAAAACCACAAATTAATTCCTCTTACAAATGCGAGCGTAAACCCTAAACCCTAAACCCTAAATATGAAACCCTAAACCCTAGGGTTTAGGGTTTTGCTATGTATGACAAAGAGAAGCCAAACCCTAAACCACCGAAGCAGCAGCAACACCAACATGCTGCAGCAGCAGCAGCAGCAGCAGCAGCAAGAGTACCAACCATATACACCTGTACTTTGTGTGTTTGTATGTCTTTGTTTATATTATATCTATAC
>NW_013570519.1:5473-5617 GCF_000499745.2 Eimeria mitis | reverse complement strand
CTGCTGCTGCTGCTGCTGTGTTGGGGTGCAGGCGGCAGCCGTAGGAGCTCTGGCGGTGGTGCAGCAGCAGATGGAGAGGGTGGTGCTGCTGCTGCTGCTGCTGCTGCTCCCAGCTCACCAACAGGAGCAGGAGCAGCAGCAGCA
>NW_013570519.1:2323-5373 GCF_000499745.2 Eimeria mitis | reverse complement strand
CTGCTGCTGCTGTGTTGGGGTGCAGGCGGCAGCCGTAGGAGCTCTGGCGGTGGTGCAGCAGCAGCAGCAGGTGATGAGGAGACAACAAACGAAGAAGCATTCGCTTTGCTGCTGCCGCTGCAGCCTGCTGCTGCTCCTGCTTGTCTTTGCCCCGCTCACTGCAGCAGCGCAGCAGCAGCAGCAGCAGCAGCAGCAGCAGCAGCAGGTGGCGGCGGTTTGCTGCTAGCTCGTGCTGCTGCTTCTCCTGCAGCAGCAGCAGCAGCAGGAGCAGCATCCCCATCACACTCCCCATCACCGCCACCAGCAGCAGCGCATCACCAGCACCAGCAGCAGCAGCAGCAGCAGCAGCAGCAGCAGCAGCAGCAGCAAGAAGCAGAGGAGACAGAAGAAGAATACGGAGACAGTCAGGGAGACGATGGAGACAGCAACAAAACAGACGAAGACTACAGGCAAAGGAGAAGGTCCTATAGGATGCAGCTAGCAGCAGAACAATATAACAGATAAAATGCTGCTGCAGCTGCTGCTGCTGCTGCAGCAGCAGCAGCAGCAGCAGCAGCAGCAGCAGTGGCAGAAGCAGGCAAAGGAGAAGGTCTTATAGGATGCAGCTAGCAGCAGAACAGTATAACAGATAAAATGCTGCTGCTGCTGCTGCTGCTGCAGCAGCAGCAGCAGCAACAGCAGCAGCAGCAGCAGCAGCAACAGCAGCAACAGCAGCAGCAGCAGNAGCAGCAACAGCAGCAGCAGCAACAGCAGCAGCAGCAACAGCAGCAGCAGCAACAGCAGCAGCAGCAACACCAGCAGCAGCAGCAGCAGCAATATAGATGCACCTGCAAGAATATAGATGCAACAGCAAACGCTGCAGCAGCAAAAGGCGCAGCAGCAAAAGCTGCAGCAGCCAGCAGCAGGAGCTGCAGCAGCAACAACTGCAGCAGCAAGAGCTGCAGCAGCAAGTGCTGCAGCAGCAAGAAGCACAGCAGCAAACGCTGCTGCCCCCAGGAGCAACTGCTGCAGCAGCAACAGCAGCAGCAGCAAGGCTTGCAGCAGCAAAAGCAGCAGCAGCAGCAAGAGCTGCAGCAGCAGCAGCAAGAGCTGCAGCAGCAGCCGCAAGAGCTGCAGCAGCAGCCGCAAGAGCTGCAGCAGCAGCAAGAGCTGCAGCAGCGGCTTTTGCTGCTGATCTTCTGTTGCTGCTGCTGCTGCTGTTGCTGCTGCTGCTGCTGTTGCTGCTGCTGCGAATTGCGAGACCTTTTGAACCCCCTTAATTGGGGTTTATACTCCTCAGGGTTTAGGGTTTAGGGTTTGGGGTTTAGGGTTTAGGATCCAGCGCTCAGGGTTTAGGGTTTGGGAGCAGAGAAAGGGTTTAGTAGGGTTTAGGGTTCGCAGTTTAGGGTTTGGGTCCGTAAGAACAGAGAATGGGCTAGGGTTTAGGGTTTAGGGTTTGGGGCCGTGCAGACAGCGAGGGTTTAGGGTTTAGGGTTTGTGTTTAGGGTTTAGGGTTGTTCGGCTCAGACAAACAAAGTTATATATAAATGTTAGGGTTTAGGGTTTATAAATATATTTATATTTATACATAGTTATTTTTTATTTATATTTATATTTATATTTATTTATTTTTTATTTATATTTATATTTATTTTTTATATGAATGGGTTAAGCACCGCAGTGTCTGTACACTGCAGCTCCTGAGTTTTTGCTGCTGCAGTTGCTGCTGCTGCAGCAACTGCAGCAACGTTTGTCGCTGCAGCAGCAGCAGCAGCAGCAGCAGCAGCTGCAGCAGCAGCAACCGCTGCAGCAGCAGCAGAACGAACGAAGCAAATTGGGGTGTATGCATGCCGCATGCAGCCCCAAAGCTGCATGCGGTGTACATACACCCCGCTTCTGTTTGGGGCTTTTTGCGGGGGCCCCGGGGTGTATGTACACCTCAGCGCTCACCTATCCGCGTTTTCTATGGAGTTAGCTAGCCGCATAATACAGCTAGCTAGCTAGCTAGCTAGCTAGCTATCCGCATACAGCTAGCTAGCTAGCTGGCTAGCTGGGTTGTACAGCTACCCAGCGAGTTAACCAGACCATACGGCTAGCTAGATAGCTAGCTTGTTGTCTAGCTAGCTAGCTAGCTAGCTAGCTAGCTAGCTAGACAGCTATGTAGCCAACTTGCTAGCTAGCTAGCTAGGAAGCTCACTTGGCTCCCCAGCTAGCTAGCTAGCTAGCTAGCTAGCTAGCTAGGGAGCTCATCAGGTAATCTATCTGGCTATCGAACTAGCTATATAGATATCTACCTAGCTAGCTATCTAGATATCCACCTAGCCAGCTAGCTAGNGCTATCGAACTAGCTATATAGATATCTACCTAGCTAGCTATCTAGATATCCACCTAGCCAGCTAGCTAGCCAGCTAGCTAGCTAGCTAGCTAGCCAGCTAGCTAGCTAGCTAGCTAGCTAGGTGGTGGAGCTCAATAACCGTGAGGCTGGTGTGCGGTGGTGCCGCGGGTTGGTGACCCCCCGACACCTCCTGCAGTCATTCATCTTTTTTTGCTTCTGCTGCTGCTGCGCTGCTGCTGCTGCTGCTGCTGCTGCTGCTGCTGTTGCTGCTGCTGGTGTTGCTGCTGCTGCTGCAGCTGTTTTTGATTCTATCTGTTGTGCTGATTGAGTCTGTATCTTCTGCTGCTGCTGTTGCTGCTGCTGCTGCTGCCTTGAGCTCTGTTTCTGCTGCTGCAGCACCAGCAGCAGGAAGACACACACGCCAGCTGCTGAGGGGGAGCTGCTGCAGCTGCTGCACCCTGCTGCGGAATATAAACAACCAACACAAACCTGCAGCACATACAACACACATGCTGCTGCTGCTGCTGCTGCTGCTGCTGCTGCTGCTGCTGTGATTGCTGCTGCTGCTGCTGCTGCTGTTAGCCTTGCTGTTGTGGTTGCTGCTGCTGCTGCTGCAGCAGCAAGGCTTCTCTACGCTCTACCTCTTCGTGCTATTTCTGCTGCTGTTGCTGCTGCTGCTGCTGCTAGACGTTGAACTTCCTGCTGCCAAACCCTAAACCCTAAACCCCAAACCCTA
>NW_013570518.1:9790-10129 GCF_000499745.2 Eimeria mitis | reverse complement strand
AAATAAAATAAATAAGCAAAAATATATATATAAATAAAATAAATAAATAAAATAAATAAAGCAAACGGCAGCTCACGATGCACAGCAACACCAACAACGACACCAGCAGCAACAGAAACAGCAGCAGCAGCAGCAGCAGCACAGCAGCAACACCAGCAGCAGCAACAGTAGCAGCAGCAACGGCAGCAGCAGCAGCAGCAGTAAGACTAGCAGCAGCAGCAGCAAGACCACCAGCAGCAGCACCAACAGCAGCAGCAGCAAGACCAGCAGCAACAGCAGGAGCAGCAGCAGCAGCAGCAGCAAGACGAGCAGCAACAGCAGCAGCAACAGCAGCAGCAA
>NW_013570518.1:9626-9690 GCF_000499745.2 Eimeria mitis | reverse complement strand
CCAGCAGCAGCACCAACAGCAGCAGCAGCAAGACCAGCAGCAACAGCAGGAGCAGCAGCAGCAG
>NW_013570518.1:8848-9063 GCF_000499745.2 Eimeria mitis | reverse complement strand
CAGCAGAAGAATGCATCCTAAATGTTACTTTGCCGCTGCGGTGGATCAGCAGCTGACCAAGGCGCCCTGAAGGAAGCTCCTCGAGGGTGCTGAGGGGTTCTCTGCTGCTGCTGCTGCTGCTGCTGCTGCTGCTGTTGCTGCTGCTGCTGTTGGGCTGCTGCTGCTGCTGCTGCTGCTGCACCATTGCAGCTCTGTCAAGGGGAGGAAGATACCGT
>NW_013570518.1:8059-8233 GCF_000499745.2 Eimeria mitis | reverse complement strand
CGGCCCGCTGTTTGAGACAGACTCACTGCTGCTGCTGCTGCTGCTGCTGCTGCTGCTGCTGCTGCTGCTGCTGCTGAATGTTGCTTCGCTCAGAGCTGCTGCCTCTCTCAATACCTCCGCAGCTGACGACGGAGGCTGCTTCGCCTGCAAACACGCATGCAGCAGCAGCAGCAT
>NW_013570518.1:7622-7959 GCF_000499745.2 Eimeria mitis | reverse complement strand
TGCTGCTGCTGCACCATTGCAGCTCTGTCAAGGGGAGGAAGATACCGCGGTAGCTGCAGCAGCAGCAGCAACAGTAGCAGCAAGCGAAAGAGAAGCAGCTGCAGCAACAACAGAACCAGCAGCACCAGCACCAGCAGCAGCAACAACAACAGCAGCAGCAACAACAGCAGCAACAGCAGCAGCAATCGCAGCTCCAGCAGCAGCTCTAGCAGCAGCAGCAGCAGCAGCAATAGCAGCAGCTCCAGCAGCTGCAACAGCAGCAGTAACAGCAGCAGTAACACCAGCAGCAACAGCAGCAGCAGCAGCAGCAACAGCAGCAGCAGCAGCGATGCTCACC
>NW_013570518.1:5647-6432 GCF_000499745.2 Eimeria mitis | reverse complement strand
TGCAGCAGCATACCTGTAAGGGATACATCAGGTGCATCAGCAGCAGCAGCTGTTGCTGTTGCTGCTGCTGCTGTTGTTGTTGCTGCTGCTGCTGCTGCTGGGGTGCGAGCAGCAGCAGCAGCGGAGATGTTTGGAACAAAGCGGAAGCGCGACTGCTGTTGCTGCTGCTGCTGCTGCTGCTGTTGCTGCTGCTGCTGCTGCTGCTGCTGCAGTGAGCCAGAACGAGACAGCCGAGGAAGAGCTGCGCGTGGAGGCCTCACCGCATGCTGCTGCTGCTGCTGCTGTTGCTGCTGCTGCAGCAGCAGCAGACGCTGTGCTGCAGCAAGGAAGGAATTGGGGGCTGGAGGGCTGCCTTCAGAGGCAGCTGTTTGCTGCTGCTGTTGTTGCTGCTGCTGCTGCTGCTGCTGTTGCTGCTGCTGCTGCTGCTGTTGCTGCGCATCCGCTTCCTCATCGCTGTCAGATGCCTGCACCTGCCTCCTTAATCTCCTCCTCTGTCTTTGCTGCTGCTGTTGCTGCTGCTGCTGCTGCTGCTGTGACTGGCCTTGTGCAGCAACATACTCTGCTGCTGCTGCTGCTGCTGCTCTTGCAGCAGCAGCAAATGTATGCACTTCTGCTGCTGCTGCAGCGGCCCCAGCGGAACCATCAAAGCCCCCGTCTCCCTCCACAGCAGCAGCAGCAGCAGCACCTTCTGCTGCTGCTGCTGCAGCAGCAGCAGCAGCAAGAGGCTGCACAGAGGCAGATAAAGGCGGCAGCAAATCATGGTGTGTTGCAGCACCCCCCATAGC
>NW_013570518.1:5316-5547 GCF_000499745.2 Eimeria mitis | reverse complement strand
CCCCAGCGGAACCATCAAAGCCCCCGTCTCCCTCCACAGCAGCAGCAGCAGCAGCACCTTCTGCTGCTGCAGCAGCAGCAGCAGCAGCAGCAAGAGGCTGCACAGAGGCAGATAAAGGCGGCAGCAAATCATGGTGAGTTGCAGCACCCCCCATAGCAGCAGCAGCAGCAGCAGCAGCAGCGGGAGCAGCAGGAGCAAGACCCTGCTGCTGCTGCTGCTGCTGCTGCTGCT
>NW_013570518.1:4997-5216 GCF_000499745.2 Eimeria mitis | reverse complement strand
TGTTGCTGCTGCTGCAGCAGCAGCAGACGCTGTGCTGCAGCAAGGAAGGAATTGGGGGCTGGAGGGCTGCTTTCAGAGGCAGCTGTTTGCTGCTGTTGTTGCTGCTGCTGCTGCTGCTGCTGCTGTTGCTGCTGCGCATCCGCTTCCTCTTCGCTGTCAGATGCCTGCACCTGCCTCCTCAATCTCCTCCTCTGTCTTTGCTGCTGCTGCTGCTGTTGC
>NW_013570518.1:3123-4202 GCF_000499745.2 Eimeria mitis | reverse complement strand
GGGGCCCCCCCCCCCTTTTGTTTGTTGTTTTTTGTTTTGTTTTCTTTTTATTTTTAATTTATTTCTTTTTTAGTTTTATTATTTTTTATTTATTTATTGCGGTAGTATATAGAGGGGCCCCCAAACTCAACAGACAAACATCAGCATGAGCAGCTGCAACTGAGGGGGCCCCCTCTGTACCCTGGGGGCCCCTACTGTACCCTGGGGGCCCCTGCTGTACCCTGGGGGCCCACACAGTACCCAGGGGGCCCCCAGTGCTTCAGAGGGCCCCTGCGGTACCCTGGGGGGCCCCTGCTGTACCCAGGGGGGCCCCTGCTGTACCCAGGGGGGCCCCTACAGTACCCTGGAGGGGCCCCCCGTGCGGAGCTGTATATCTCATGAAGGCGCAAAGAAGAGTAGAGCAGCAACACTTGCTGCTGCTGCTGCTGCTGCTGCTGCCGCTGCTGCTGCTGGTTTCTGCTGCTGCAGCACTGCCAATACACAACACACAAGGGGGGGCCCCCAAAAGGAATTGTTTAGGGTACTGGGGGGCCCCCCTTAATGCGGCCTTGCTGCCTCCTGGCTTCATCACAGCAGGCATACACACACAGCTTAGCAGCAGCAACAGCAACAGCAGCAGCAGCAGCAGCAGCAGCAACAGCAGCAGCATTATCAGCAGCAGACCTTATACCACAATCAGCAGCAGCAGCAGCAGCAGCAGAAGAAGCAGCAGCAGAAGCAGCAGCAGCAGCAAAAACGACGATATGGATGCCGCTCCCGCGAGCAGCACCAGCACCGCCACCGACACCACCAATACCACCAGCAGCAGCAGCAGCAGCAGCAGCAGCAGCAGCAGCAGCAGCAGCAGCAGCAGGAAGGGGGTGTTAGTACCTAGGAGGCCCGGTAGGGGCCCCCGGCTGCCCCCCCATGAGCCCCATCGATATATTCACATGCGAGCAGCAAAACAAATAAAAAAATATTTTAAACGCGTTTCTCCTGCTGCTGCTGCTGCTGCTGCTGCTGCTGCTGCTGCACCAGCAGCAGGAGAAGGGGTATGTATAGGGGAGAGAGCAGCAGCAGAAGCAGCAGCAGCAGCAGCT
>NW_013570518.1:2675-3023 GCF_000499745.2 Eimeria mitis | reverse complement strand
CCCCCCCATGAGCCCCATCGATATATTCACATGCGAGCAGCAAAACAAATAAAAAAATATTTTAAACGCGCTTCTCCTGCTGCTGCTGCTGCTGCTGCTGCTGCTGCTGCTGCACCAGCAGCAGCAGCAGAAGGACTATGTATAGGGGAGAGAGCAGCAGCAGAAGCAGCAGCAGCAGCAGCATTCAGGTGGCCCCGTGGCTGCTTTCTTAGACTCAGAATCAGCAGCAGCAGGAAAGACGATGCAGCAGAAGCACTGCGCAGGCTGGAGCTCGCGCTGCAGCAGATCAATCGTATTGCGCTGCAGCAGCAGCAGCAGCAGCAGCAGCAACAGCAGCAGCAGCAGCAG
>NW_013570517.1:8770-8961 GCF_000499745.2 Eimeria mitis | reverse complement strand
ATTAAAAACCCTTTCTAATGATGTATTATATGCCGTGCTATCAACCCTAAACCCTAAACCCTAAACCCTAAACCCTAATTTATAAAAAACAAAATATTCGTCTCATCCTCATAAACCCTACCCCCTCCCCCCTCCCCGCTACTAAATAAAAAACACCCAAAATAATAAAAAATAAAAACACATTTATATTT
>NW_013570517.1:438-573 GCF_000499745.2 Eimeria mitis | reverse complement strand
CTTCTTCCCGAATACAGCTCACCTGCTGCTGTCTGTTTCTTTAGATTCTACACTGAAGATATGGGACATCAGCAGCAGCAGCAGCAGCAGCAGCAGCAGCAGCAGCAGCAGCAGCAGCAGCAGCAGCAGCAGCAG
>NW_013570517.1:337-426 GCF_000499745.2 Eimeria mitis | reverse complement strand
GAGAACTCCATACTGTCTCTGCATGCATCCTATAGATAGAAATATATTTGTGGTTGGTAGCAGCAGCAGAATCATAACACAATATGATA
>NW_013570517.1:0-237 GCF_000499745.2 Eimeria mitis | reverse complement strand
AAAAACACCTTATTGTTTATGCATGCATCCTATAGATAGAAATATATTTGTGGTTGGTAGCAGCAGCAGAATCATAACACAATATGATAGAAGAATAAATAAAAAAGTAATAGAATATATAGAACATTTGGGGTGTATAAACACTTTAAACTTTATAGAAAAAGGAAAAATACTTGTTTCTGCTGCCGATGATAATAAAATATTTCTTTGGGATTTTTGTCTACCTGTAGTAAGTAA
>NW_013570516.1:6749-8872 GCF_000499745.2 Eimeria mitis | reverse complement strand
TGAATATGTTGGGCCGGGGCGGCTTTGCTGAAGTCTGGGAGGTGACGTGAAACCCTAAACCCTAAACCCTAAACCCTCATACTCTAAACCCTCAAACCCTAATCTAGAATTGCCAAACCTGAGCATTAGACCGTTCTCTCCAGTGGCGCCGCATCTCCCCTTCTGACGGGTTTAGGGTTTAGGGTTTGGAGCTTCGTGTTCAGGGTTTAGGGTTCAGGGGCTAGGGTTTAGGGTTTAGGGTTTAGGGCTTAGGGTTTAGGGTTTGTTCAGGTATTTGACCCACTGACATGCTCCGTAGCAGCAGCGAAGCTGCATGTGCTCTCCTCTGTCAAGCGAGAAAGAGAAAGATTAAAAATTGTGAAGAGAGTGCAAAATGAAATAGAAATACACAAAGATATCAGGCCACACCCCCATGTAACCCTAAACCCTAAACCCTAAACCCTAAACCCTCAGGCGAAAACCCTACGCCGACCGATCAAACCTGAATATCAACCGCAAACCACAAACATAACAGCCAGACGAAACCTCCAAATATAAACCCTAAACACTAACCCTTGTACTCAGGCGTTCTAAGAAGTTCCGTGGTTAGGGTTTAGGGTTTAGGGTTTAGTAAATTAGGGTTTAGGGTTGAGGCGGGACCTACAGGACCTCGGGTCTACGATACCTCTGTAGGATACAATGATAAGAAATTTGGCTTAAGGGTTTTGCCGCGGGCATTTGGGGGTGTTAGGGTTTAGGGTTTAGGGTTTAGGGTTTAGGGTTTAGGGTTTGCGCTGCAGATTGTAGAAATGAAGGCTTGCTTTGAGATGGGCAACGATGTCCTCGCCAGCATCCTCCAGTTCTGTGAAGGTCCTAACCCTAAACCCTAAACCCTAGACCCTAAACCCTAGACCCTAAACCCTAAACCCTTGTTCAGCAAGCCACAGCATATGGCAAACACAGCAGCACCAATAGTAGCAACAGGAGCTGCAGCAGCAGGACCAGCAGCAGCACCAGCAGTAGCATCAATAGCAGCAGCAGGAGCAGCAGCAGTAGCAGCAGCAGTAGCAGCAGCAGCAGCAGCAGCAGCAGTAGCAGCAGCAGCAGCAGCAGCAGTAGCAGCAGCAGCAGGTGTTTTGTTTGTTTCTCAGGAGGTGACCTCGATCATTATTTGAAGATTTCGGGGCCTCTGGAGGAGCCGCTAGCTGCTCGTTGGATTCGGCAGATTCTGCTGTGAGCCTTGGCTAGCTAGCTGGCTTGCTAGCTAGCTAGCTAGCTTGTTAGCTAGCTAGCTAGCTAGCGTGCTAGCTTGTTAGCTAGCTAGCTAGTTAGCTAGCTAGCTAGTTAGCTAGCTAGCTAGTTAGCTAGCTAGCGGAGTAGCAAGCGAGGAGGATAGCTAGCTGGATAGCTAGCTGGATAGCCAGATAGCTGGGTAGACGAATGGCTAGCTGGTTAACTAGCTAGCTAGCTAGCTAACTAGCTAGTTTTATGGCTAGCTGGGTGGCTGTGAACCTCAGGGCCCTTCACTACTTGAAACACCAACCCAACGGCAGCATTTACCACCTGGTGAGCTGTAAACCCTAAACCCTAAACCCTAAACCCTAAACACCAAATCCCGAAATGAGGGTTTCGTGCAGAATGCTAGACGTATCTCTTGAGCCCCCAAATGCCAGCGGGGCGTCTCCGCTCGCCCGCTGCTGCAGCGTTTGTATTTATCTGCTGCTGCTGTTTGCTGCGTGCATGCATGCATGCATGCATGCATGCAGCGAGCAGCTGCCGAAGCAGGATAAGTAGCAGCAGCAGCAGCAGCAGCAGCGATGCGGCACGCCGCTGCAGCAGGGGGTGCATGTGAGCTTAGCCGCAACAAGTGGAGCAGAAAAAAAACTACATGCATACGGACGCATGCATATGGATGCATGCATATGCATGCGTGTCTGTTTGGGGCTGGATAGGACGTGAAGCCTGGGAATGTGCTGCTGCAAGAAGGAGACTGCAAGCTAGCGGACTTCGGGCTGAGTTGCTTCGTCCCCAAGGGAGAGACAAAACCCTTCACAGGCGGCGGGACCCTCTGGTACCAGCCTCCAGAGTGTTTGCTGCTGCAGCAGCAGCAGCAACAGCAGCAGCAGCAGCAGCAGCAACAACAA
>NW_013570516.1:6230-6700 GCF_000499745.2 Eimeria mitis | reverse complement strand
ACAGCAACACAAACAACACGTCGACACAGCCGTACAAGACCGCCTTAAGAAAGAACATTCACCCAGAAACCAGCAGCAGCAGCAGCAGCAGCAGCAACAGCAGCAGCAGCAGCAGTTGCTGCCTTTAGTGGTGCTTGCAGATGAAAAGGTAGGCTGCTGCTGCTGCTCTCCTTGCTGCGCGAATGTCATGCTTGTTGCATGCCTGCTGCTGCAGCTGTTTTGCGGCTAAGCCCACATACACCCCGTTGCAGCTATTCTCCGCCTTGCTGCTGCTTCTGCTTCTGTTGCTGCTTCTATTGCTGCTGCTGCTGTTTATCTTGCTTCGGTGGCTGCTCGCTCTGCTTCTGCATTGGAGTGCGTTTGCTGCACTTGCTGCTGCTGCTGCTGCTGCTGCTGCTGCTGCAGATTGACATATGGGCAGTGGGGTGTATCCTTTACGAGATGCTCTTTAACAAGTGAGTCCTCCTACA
>NW_013570516.1:5888-6130 GCF_000499745.2 Eimeria mitis | reverse complement strand
CTCTTTAACAAGTGAGTCCTCCTACAACAGCAGCAGCAGCAGCAGCAGCTGCTGCTGCTGCTGCTGCTGCAGCGGTTGCAGCTAATGCCACAGTAGCAGCTGTTGCAGCAACGGCAGCAGCAAATACTGCAGCAGCAGGATTAGTCGCAGCAGCACCAGGCCTTACAGCAGCAGCAGCAACCACTGGCTCCCCCATCGGCGTGATATATGATGAGCCAGCAGCAATTTCTGTTGCTGCAGCA
>NW_013570516.1:3800-4789 GCF_000499745.2 Eimeria mitis | reverse complement strand
GCAACTGCAGCAGCAACTGCAGCAGCAACTGCAGCAGCAACTGCAGCAGCAACTGCAGCAGCAGCTGCAGTGAGTGCAATGGCTGCAGTGGCAGCTGCAGCTGTGCTGCGCGAGTACATGTTGTTTGGTGTATGCTTGTTGTTTTTAATGTTGTTTATATATCAATATAGACAGAATACCAGCAGAAATAAAGAAATGTAAATGTTTAGGTTTGTTGTTACTGCTGCCGCAAGAACAACAAAGACAGAAAGAAGCAGGAGAAAGACGAATTCAATTTCTTTTTCTTCTGATGCTTTATTGTTGTACTAAACAACTAAATACAAACTTAATCATTGTTTATTCTGTTTTTTATTTGTTTATTTTGTTGTTTGTTTATTTCCTTAGTTGCTTTTTTTTTCTTTTGTTTACTCACCCTAGATATGTTAATGCAACATAATATACCAACACAAGTCTGTATATTCTTGTATTATATGAATATATATATATATATATATATATATATATATATATATATATATATATTTATAATATGCGCGATGTTCGTCTGAGTTGTTTGCTCGTTTGTGTTCCTTATGAATTGTGTGACGAATTCATTTTTTTATTTTGTATTCTATTTTCTTTCATTTCTATTATTTTATATTTGTATTTCCTTTGTTGTGGTTTGTAGTATGTGTTTGTTTGTATTATTTTTGCGTTTTTTTCTAAATATTTATTTTCATATCATTCGTTCATATTTGTTGTTTGTTCACGTGTATTCTTTGTGTTGTTTTTCATTTGTACTCTGCCTTCACTTTTTTTCTGTATTTGTTGTACATTTCCATCGCCGGTTGACTTGTATTCTTTGTTTTTATTTGTATTCCTTGTTCGTTTGTACTCTTCTCGTCATCATTTTCTAGTTTCTTCTTTTGCATTCTTTAGGTGCTTGTATTATTTGTGCATTTGTATTATTTCTATTTATCTGTGTTATTTATTCGCCTGTTGCTTTTTTG
>NW_013570516.1:3552-3700 GCF_000499745.2 Eimeria mitis | reverse complement strand
ACGTGTATTCTTTGTGTTGTTTTTCATTTGTACTCTGCCTTCACTTTTTTTCTGTATTTGTTGTACATTTTAATCGCTGGTTGACGTGTATTCTTTGTGTTATTTGTATTCCTTGTTCGTTTGTACTCTTCTCGTCATTATTTTCTAA
>NW_013570516.1:2164-3452 GCF_000499745.2 Eimeria mitis | reverse complement strand
TATGTATATATATTTATGTATGTGTTTATTTGCATTCTGTGTGCATTTGCTTTCCTTCGCTTTCATCTTCTTTTCAAGTTTCCGTTCATTCACGTTTACCACTTAGCTGCCTGATGCATATTATTTTTTCGCGTGAATCTCTATTTATTATTTTTATTCATTCATTTATTCATCTTCCTATGCAATTGTTTCAATAACTTGATTTCTGCTTTTTTATATTTTCTATCTTTTTTCTCTTTTTTGCATAAAGTAATCAGCAATTCAGAAATGCGCGGGTGCTAAAGGTCACTGCCCAGTGTATATGAAACCGCAAGAAATACAGAAACCAAACAACAACAAGCGTGCAACAAAGGACACAAAAACACAACAAAGCGACAACGGAAAAAGCAGATACAACTCATAATGAAAGAGGACAGTTGTGTGATGGCAAAAAAAGCAAACGTTCGCCAGAAAAAGACAAAAACAAACAAAAGGAAAAGAGAAGAAAACGCTTGCTGCCCCTTAGGAACTGCAAAAACCAACAAAATTTTCCCGAATCACTCATACCCCTCCGCACTTCTCGGCGAACGGAGCACGAGAACTAATCAACAGAAACAGCAGCAGGTGGTGCTGCTGCTGGTGCTGCATTGGCAGCTGCTGCTGCTGCTGCAGCATTGGGGTTTAGTAGACGTAGTTTTTCTCATAGAGGGATTTTGCTGCTCCACCTGCTGCTGCATCTCCAGCGTATGTACCAAGTTGGGCTTCGCTGTTTGCCTTTGCACGCTTAAGCAACACTTCTTGTGCTTTGCTTTTGTTTTCGGGGTTTCCTCCCCAGGCCTGTAGAGTGGATGCCTGAAGCGCGCGGCCGTAGGAGAAGGTAAGGGCCCATGGGTGGGGCCCCATCTTGTTCATTGCATTCAAGTTGATCGTCGCCTCTTCTTCTGATTGACCCCCAGAGAGGAAGGTAACCCCTGGCAATGCGGGAGGCACTGTGCGTGCCAGCGAGCGAACAGTGAAGAATGCAACTTCTTCGGGTTTTGCTCTTGTTTTACACTCTGCACCGGGTGTCACCATGTTGGGTTTCAGCAGCGCACCCTCCAGCATAACCCCCTGATCACTGAGTTGTTTGAATACAGCTGCTAAGACTTTCTCTGTCACGCGAGCGCAGGTGTTGATGTCATGAGCTCCGTCTGTCAGGATCTCTGGCTCTACAATAGGCACCAGGCGGTTCTGCTGACAAATTGCTGCATAACGCGCGAGGCCGTAGGCGACTTCGGCGATAGAACGTTCAGAAGGTTTCCCCTGTGCG
>NW_013570516.1:0-1980 GCF_000499745.2 Eimeria mitis | reverse complement strand
ATACACCCGCGGAGTTCTTCTGAAATAAAGTCTCCTCGAACAAAATGCAACCCGATATGTACTGGCCCAACCCCTCCGTCGTGAACAACAAATCACGGTATGCCGCACGGTTGCTCTCGTCGTTCTTCACCTTTATGCTGTCAAAACGCTTCTGAATGGTGCCTGTGAAAAACACAAAACACTACATGCTGCGACCTACATGTCCGCATGCATACATACGCGCTTTCCTTCAGCCAATGTGCATGTGGCCATGCATGCATGCACACGGGCAGAAACAACTGCAAGAGAGTTTGGTACTGGGCGCGTGCACGCCTTCGTTTCCAGCAGGCAAAGCCTTTCCCTTTCCCCCCTTCTTGCCAGACCAAAGCAAGCTGCATTATCTTCGTATGAATTACACTTAGTTACTTCACTGGGAGATAGTGCAAAAAGTACTGAAATACGCCCATACTCTGAATACGGGAAGAGGCGCACCTGTCGATTCATCAGCAGCCAGGATGCCTTTGCCGGGGGCGGCTATGGCCTTGGCGGTGGCGGCCAATTCCTTCGCGATATCTTGTGGCAGTTCCTGCGGCGAACAAAACCCCAAAAAGTTGAACAGCAAATGGGCTCAGAACACCCCTTATTTTGTGAGGTCACTTCAGGAAACCTGGGAGAGGCGGGCGGCTCTGTGAAGCGAAAAATATGAGTTAAGAGTTGTATTTCCATGAAATAATTCCACTAAAATTAAAATTTAGTCAAAGCGTTCTAAGTTTCAATCAAATATGCGCCGCATACACAACGGCGCGTCGATGCAACGCTGGCGGCTGTGCCTTACCATTTTGGGTTATGGCAGGAAGCGGAGTAGAAGGAAAAGAAAAAAGCGAAAGAAAGGGGAGAAGAGAAAGCAAGAATTTCAGAATTTATGAATTAAGACAGAAAAAATATAGAAATGCTGAATGTGCATTTCTAGCTACAAGTCCTTCGGTTGACGCACCGCCGCATTACCGCTGCTGTTGCACTTTGCATTGAGTCTACAGTGGGGGTGCGCCTTAGAGATTAACTGAAGGCATAATGCAGAATTACTATTAAAAATAAAGAATTTAGATAAGTCTTTGTATTAATATTGCATTTATCTCGTTTTTTGCATCCCTGTAATAACCCATGCTCAGCATCACCGCGCTTGGGGCTTCTGTCTTCTTACGCCGAGACCTAGTGGGCTGTGTTGCCTGCCGGGTTTATTACTATTACGGTTTCATTGACGTTATTTCACTAAAAGTAAATTCAAGTATATGCAACGCGAAGAAAAAATTAGTGAATTGATGTTGTTCTCAGTCGGGAATTAGGGTGGCGCGGCCAACACCGGTACACATAAGCGGCAGCGCCTGCCTCTGTGTTCTGTATTTCAACATTTTGTCAAGAATGCTGCTCAACAATTACACTTTTTATTGAATTGAACAGATATGATACCAACTCGGACGGCTGCTCCAGAGAAGCAGACCACCAGCAAGCGCTGACCGCGCTCGTGCGCATGCAGCACAATAACATGTCTGCCCTGTTCATTTCTCCTCTTACTACGATCGTCTCCTGCAAATGCATAGACAGGAGCCAGTAGATGCAAGTAATCTAGCAGCTGATGCATGCGCTCCACAGCAACAGCATGAACGTCTGCAGCAGCAGCAGCCGCAGGGGCATGCGCAGCAGCAGCAACCGCCGCAGCAGCAACAACAACAAGAACAGCAACAGCAACAACAGCAGCAGAAGCAACAGCAGCAGCAACAGCAGCAAGTAGCTCAGGCGCGCCCCCCGGCTCTGGCCTTCACACACCCGAAGGCGGGCTCGATGGTCATAGCTTCCTTGCGGCAGCAGGCGAACCCAATCATTAAGTGAGGAGTTTTAGTTTAAAGAGGTTTTCCTTCTATCTCAGATCATCTCTCTGTTTATGCAGTGCATATGAGTCAAGACAGAGCATCAGTTCAACTGGAATAGCTGCAGTTGCTGCAG
>NW_013570515.1:8630-9322 GCF_000499745.2 Eimeria mitis | reverse complement strand
TTTTTATTTATTTTATTTTATTATAAAGCAGTTTGTTCTGTTGTGCTTATAAATATAAAATATATACACACAGAAAATAAATATTTGTGTATTTATGTTGTTTATATTTATTTATTTATTATTTATTATTTATTTATTAATTTTTTATTTTGTGTCTTTATAGACAGTTGATTTGTTTATTTCCTCTTTATATTTATTTTTATATTTTTCTTTGTTTTATATATTTATATTAATTTCTCTTTTATATATACTTCTTCTTTATATTATTTTTATTTATCTATATAGAGAAAATAATATAATATATAAATTGTTTTTATATATATAAATACAAAATAAATGTATTGATGTAGTAATATATAAACAAATAAAAATAATAAATAAATAATAAATAAATAAATAAATAAATAAATAAATAAATTCTGTATAGCAACAGAATGAATATAAACAAAAACAAAATAAATATAAATACAAAATAAATATAAAAAGAAAATAAAAAAACAAATTTTGTGCAGAGACAAAACGAATATAATGAAAAAATAAATTTATTTATTTTTTTATTTATTTGTTATTATTTAAATAAATATATTTAAATAAATATATTTAAATAAATATATTTAAATAAATGTATAAATGTATAAACAAAACTGATAGAGATAAATATATATATATATATATATATATATATATATAGT
>NW_013570515.1:7971-8605 GCF_000499745.2 Eimeria mitis | reverse complement strand
TATATACATATATATATACATATATACATATATATATATATATATATATATATATATATATATATACATACATATTGTATATATATATATGTACAAAGAAATACAGAAAAGGAGGGAGAAAAAGGTATATAACAATAAACAAACACAAGTAAAGAAAAAAAAATTAATAAAAAACAAAAAACAAAAAACAAACAAACAAATTCTGCATACATACAGAAATAAAGAAGAAGTGTATAGCTGCTGTAGCGGGGAGGCTTGCGCGCTGCTTTGCCTCATTTCTCTTATTATAATAAAAAAATAAATTAAATTTATTTTTTAATTTTAATTATATTTATTATTTTTTTATTAACAACAAAAAACAAAAATATTTCAGAGAGAATTTCCTCGTTAGGCCACTGGTCGGCTCGTCGGCTGCTGCGGGGAGCTCGGGTGTATAGGCACCTCAGCAGCAGCTGCAGCAGCCTTCTTTTTTCAGTTAATAAGAATATTAAATAGTTTTTTTAAACAATTAAAAACAAAATAAAAACTATTTCGTCTTTATCTGCATCAGAACAGGCTACAAGGCCGCTGCAGCCGCAGCGCAGCACTGCTGCTGCAGCTGCAGCAGCAGCAGCAGCGACAGCTGCAGCAGCAG
>NW_013570515.1:0-142 GCF_000499745.2 Eimeria mitis | reverse complement strand
AGAGGAATTGCTGCATCTGAGAGCCACTGGTCTGCTGCTGCTGCTGGCGATGCATGCTGCTGCTGCTGCTTCTGCTGCTTCTGCTGCTGCTGCTGCTGCTGCTGCTGCTGCTGATGCTTGCTCCTCGCGTACTGCTGCTCTT
>NW_013570514.1:7986-9335 GCF_000499745.2 Eimeria mitis | reverse complement strand
GCTGCTGCTGCTGTTGTTGCTGCTGTTGCTGCTGCTGCTGCTGCTGCTGCTGTTGCTGCTGCTGCTGCTGCTGCTGCATTGCTACTCAAACCCCAGGGGCCCCCAAATGGGGCCCCCCCGCGCAGCACCGCCTGCAGTCCCTGGGGGCCCCCTAAACCCTAAACCCTAAACCCTATACAGGGGGGCCCCCTAAACCCTAAACCCTATACAGAGGGGCCCCCTAAACCCTAAACCCTTCATAGGGGGGCCCCCAAGAAACATGGGGGCCCCCTAAACCCCCACCGCCTCCTCGCCTTCCCCCCCCCTTCACTGCCTGTACCCTCCTGGGGGCCCCCAGGGGGCCCCCCAAAGGGTACGGCTGGGCCCCCCAAGGGGCCCCCCAAAGGGTACGCCTGGGGGCCCCGAGGGGGCCCCCCAGGGGGCCCCCAAAGGGTACGCCTGGGGGCCCCTGGGGGCCCCCAAAAGGGGACAGGTGGGGGCCCCCCGGGGGCCCCCAAGAGGGTACTGGCGGGGCCCCTGGGGGCCCCCGTGGGCCCCTGGGGGCCCCCTTTTGATGGGTTGAGTGGTGCTGATAGGGGGAGAGAGAAAAGGGTTGCAGCGAATAGCTTCGCTGCCTGTAAGGGTTTAGGGTTTAGGGTTTAGGGTTTAGGGTTTGGGGGGGAGATATAATAAAGAGACAAGAGAAGAGACAAACAAACAAAGAAAAACAACAGTCAATGTGCATGCAAAAGAAAGACAAAAGAAAATAATAAAGAAACAAAATAAACATATATATACATACACACTGCATGCATGCATGCATGCATGCAGGATCAAGCCCCAATATATATACACGCATGCATGCATGCATGCATGCAGACTGCATGCATGCATGCATGCATGGTCAAGCCCCAATATATATACTCGCATGCACGCATGCATGCATGCATGCAGGGTCAAGCCCCAATATATATACTCGCATGCATGCATGCATGCATGCATGCGTGCAGGGTCAAGCCCCAATATATATACATGCATGGATGCATGCATGCATGCAGACTGCATGCATGCATGCATGCATGCAGACTGCATGCATGCATGCATGCATGCATGCGTTTTTGGGGCTTGGCAGCTGTTCTACCATTGGCAATGCATGCAGCTGCTGCAACTTGATAACCAAACCAAAAAAAAAGAAACAAAAAGACATAAGACTCATATTGCTGTTCCTGCTGCTGCTGCTGCTGCTGCTGTTGCTGTTGCTGTTGCTGCTGCTGCTGCTGCTGCTGCTGTTGCTCTAACCTGCTGCGGCCCGCTGTGGGGAGAAGAGAAAACAAACAAAGAAAAGCAGCCAAGAAGAAGACAACTCTGCT
>NW_013570514.1:7460-7651 GCF_000499745.2 Eimeria mitis | reverse complement strand
ATAACCAAACCAAAAAAAAAGAAACAAAAAGACATAAGACTCATATTGCTGTTCCTGCTGCTGCTGCTGCATGCACTGCGTTTGCTTATATTACGCCGTGGGGCTTCACAACCGGATAAGAACCCGCCAGCAGCAAACCACACTGCCCCTGCAGCAGCAGCAGCAGCAGCAGCAGCAGCAACAGCAGCAAC
>NW_013570514.1:7035-7360 GCF_000499745.2 Eimeria mitis | reverse complement strand
CAGCAGCAGCAGCAGCAGCAGCAGCAGCAGCAGCAACAGCAGCAGCAGCAGCAAAAGCAGCAGCAAAAGCAGCAACAAAGAAATATATATATGTGCTAATACAAAATAAATAAATAAATAAATACAACTGAAACAAGCAAACAAACGAACAAATAAAAATAAAAAATAAAAATAAAATGAAGATAAAATAAAAATAAAAATAAATAAAATAAAAATAAAAATAAAAATAAAAATAAAAATAAAGTAAAGCAAGGCAAAATAATGAGGTACAACAAAATATAATAAGATGAAATAAAATAAATAAAATAAATAAACAGAATACAAT
>NW_013570514.1:5806-6935 GCF_000499745.2 Eimeria mitis | reverse complement strand
ATATATATATATATATATATATATATATATATATATATATATATATATATATATATATATATGCTAATACAAAATAAATAAATAAATAAATAAATACAACTAAAACAAGCAAACAAACGAACAAATAAAACAAAACAGAACAAAATAAATAAAATAAAAATAAAAATAAAAATAATAAAAATAAAAATTAAATAAAAATTAAATAAAATAAAGCAAGGCAAAATAAAACAGAATAAAACAAAATAAATAAAATAAAATAAAATAAAATAAAATATAATAAAATAGAATAAAATAAAGAAAACAAAATAAACAAAGCAAATAAAACAAAGCAAAATAAAATAAAATAAAATAAAATAAAATAAAATAAAACAAAATAAATAAAACAAAATAAAATAAAATAAAATAAAATAAAATAAAATACCTCTTCTCCTTTATGCATGGCCATCTTCATATATCACCACCAAAAAACCAAAAAAAAGAAAAAACAAAAAAAACAAAAAACAACTAAACAACAAAATAAATAAATAAAACAAACAAATAGATAAAACAAAAAAAAACAAAATAAAAAAGAAATAAATAAAATAAAATAAATAAAATACCTCTTCTCCTTTATGCATGGCCATCTTCATATATCACAAAAAACCCAAAAAAAAACAAAAAACAAAAAGACAAAAAAAAACAAAACAAACAAAAAAAAACAAAACAAAATAAAACAAAACAAAACAAAACAAAACAAAACAAAACAAACAGAATAAAATAAAACAAATAAAATAAAATAAAATAAAATACCTCTTCTCCTTTATGCATGGCCATCTTCATATATCACCACAAAAAACCCAAAAAACAAAAAAACAAAAAAAACAAAACAAAACAAATAAAACAAAACAAAGAAAAACAAAACAAAATAAATAAAACAAAACAAAACAAAATAAAATAAAATAAAATAAAATAAAATAAAATACCTCTTCTCCTTTATGCATGGCCATCTTCATATATCACCACAAAAAACCCAAAAAAACACAAAAAACAAAAAAACAAAAAAAAACAAAAAAAACAAAACAAAACAAAACAAAACAAAACAAAATAAATAAAACAAAATAAAACAAAACAAAATAAATAAAATAAAATA
>NW_013570514.1:5131-5706 GCF_000499745.2 Eimeria mitis | reverse complement strand
AAACAAAAAAAACAAAAAACAACTAAACAACAAAATAAATAAATAAAACAAACAAATAGATAAAACAAAATAAAATAAAATAAATAAAATAAAAAAGATAAATAAAAAAGATAAATACCTCTTCTCCTTTATGCATGGCCATCTTCATATATCCTTCTTCTCCCCAATCGACCCCCCAGCTGTTTTTCATTATAAAATAATCTGTATTTTTATTGTTTTGTTTATTTATATAATAACTATTATTTATTTTTTTATTTTTATTTATTTTATACATTTTATATAAATCCTCATCACCACCACCACCAGCAGCAGCAGCAGCACCAGCAGCAGCAGCAGCAGCAGCAGCAGCAGCAGGAGAATCATCATTTATATTATTCTCTATATCATCACCTGCCCCATAAAAACTATTTATATTTATATTTTTATTTTTATTTTTATTTATATTATTTTTTCTGTCTCCTTTTATAAAAGGAGACAGTCCCCCCGGCTGAACATATATATTTTGTGTATTTTTTTTATTTTTTTTTGTATTTATATTATTTTTTTCTGTGTTTATATAATACCCCACAAGCAAT
>NW_013570514.1:4356-5031 GCF_000499745.2 Eimeria mitis | reverse complement strand
TTTATTTTTATTTATATTATTTTTTCTGTCTCCTTTTATAAAAGGAGACAGTCCCCCCGGCTGAACATATCTATTTTGTATATTTTTTTTATTTTTTTTTGTATTTATATTATTTTTTTCTGTGTTTATATAATATCCTACAAGCAACACACCATGATCTAGACTGTCTCCGCATATATCATTATATATACCTTTTTTATAAAACTGAAACGAAGTAGTGTTAGCTTGTATAGCAACGGAGACAGGTCCATGTGTATAGAGAGAAAAAAGCATATCTTCTTCTTTTTTTTTCTCTACATATCTAAACCCATCTATATATATTTTGGGGCTGCATGCATGCATCATGCATGCGCTATCTATACCTTTATATGGATATTTATTCTCTAAACATAAACCCTTCTCCCTCACAAACATAAATGCATCCTCCATCAGCCCCCCACTGCACCCGTTGTTACCGTACGAAGAAGAACAATCTATCAGCATCTGCTCACTTAAACTCACCAAATGCTGCTGCTGCTGCTGCTGCTGCTGCTGCTGTTGCTGCTGTTGCTGCTGCTGCAGTTGCTGCTGTTGTTGCTGCAGCGTGAAGTTCGTTTGCTGCTGCTGCAGAAGTTTCTCTCCTCTTCCCTCTCTCTCCCACTCCTCTCCCTCTTCCTCTTCCTCCTGCTGCTGCTG
>NW_013570514.1:3497-4256 GCF_000499745.2 Eimeria mitis | reverse complement strand
AACAATCTATCAGCATCTGCTCACTTAAACTCACCAAATGCTGCTGCTGCTGCTGCTGCTGCTGCTGCTGCTGCTGCTGCTGCTGCTGCTGTTGTTGTTGCTGCAGCAGGAAGTTCGTTTGCTGCTGCTGCAGAAGTTTCTCTCCTCTTCCCTCTCTCTCCCACTCCTCTCCCTCTTCCTCTTCCTCTTCCTCCTGCTGCTGCTGCTGCTGCTGCTGCTGCTGCTGCTGCTGCTGGCGTATAGCAGCAGCACAGAGGGCCCCCTCTATCGCTCCTGTTGCTGAGAAGGCCCAGCACGAGCCGCAGGCCCCCTGATCTTTTATGGGGGTAACACACCCCTCCATACGCCAGTCTATAGATGCAGGTAAATTACTTATTTTGCTGCTGCTGCTGCTGCTGCTGCTGCTGCTGCTGCTGTTGTCTTCGGCCTGTATACATATACACATACTTTGGTCTTTGTTTTATTTGGTTACGCGTTTTTCTCCTGCTTTTATACATATACGTAAAGTTAGATTTTTATTTTATTTTATATTTATTTATATATTTTTTATTTTGTTTATTTGTTTTATCTATTTATTCTGTTTATTTATTTTGTTTATTTTATTTTGTTTATTTATTTTATTTTATTTATTTTATTTTTATTATATGCACTACACACTACTGTATTTAATAAACAGATGGAGGTATTTTATATAAAAAAATAAAAAAAAAGAAAAAGAAAAAGAAAGGAGACAGACAGAGATAAAGAGACAGAAGAAAC
>NW_013570514.1:2978-3397 GCF_000499745.2 Eimeria mitis | reverse complement strand
TTTTTATTTTGTTTATTTGTTTTATCTATTTATTCTGTTTATTTATTTTGTTTATTTTATTTTGTTTATTCATTTTATTTTATTTATTTTATTTTTATTATATGCACTACACACTACTGTATTTAATAAACAGATGGAGGTATTTTATATAAAAAAATAAAAAAAAAGAAAAAGAAAAAGAAAAGAGACAGACAGAGATAAAGAGACAGAAGACAAAGAAAGGAGACAGAAAAAAATAAAGAGAAGAGGAAAGGAGACAAAAGAAGAAAGGAGACAGAAGAAAGAGAAAGGAGACAAAAGAAAGAGAAAGGAGACAAAAGAAAGAGAAAGGAGACAGAGGAAGAGAGGAGACAGAAGAAGAGAGGAGACAGAAGAAGATAGAGACAAAAAAAGAAAAAAAAAAAGAATAAAAAAAAAAA
>NW_013570514.1:0-243 GCF_000499745.2 Eimeria mitis | reverse complement strand
CAGCAGCAGCAGCAGCAGCAGCAGCAGCAGCAGCAGCAGCAGCAGCAGCAGCAGCAGCAGCAGCAACGGTATTCCTTCTTAATATTTTATATTTATATTATATTATTATGTATATTTTCATCTTTAGTATAAACTGTCCGAGCTTAAAGTACACCTATGTGTACACACACACACACATATATATATCTATATATCTATATATATATATATATACATATATATATATATATATATATATATATA
>NW_013570513.1:8578-9156 GCF_000499745.2 Eimeria mitis | reverse complement strand
AGGCCAGCATGTTCTTTCTGGCTGCACAAGTGTGAACCTCGCACTCACTGCCTATTGTATGACACTCAAAAGGTGGGCAAGTGGGGAACTATGTCCAAACAAAGACTTATCTGAGCCTATCGAAGCGTCCATAGTTCCTCGGATGCGGGTCAGATACTGCTCATACTAGCACTATAGATATTGAGTGGACGTTTTGATGCATGACAACGGCATAGTAAAAGAGGCAAATCTAATACATCAAAACATGCGGTCTATATCTGTAGCTCTCACCTGAGCACTATGCGTGCCCTTATCTTTAATATCCAGTTTTGCAATATTGAGTGGCTCGCAATTCCTTCAGCTCTCCAGCATGACGTGCAGTGGCAAGCAAGTAGTTTCAACACAAGAAGCCCAGTGGGCTCATCAAAAAAGTCCAAACGGACTGATTTTTACCTACGCTCGAGACGATCACACGTCCCGCATTCTCTACTGGAAGGCAGTCCTCCAGTAGACAATTCAGCGAGTTCAAGGAGATATAATTTCAACCACTTTCTCCAGCACCCGACAATGCAAATGCCAGGTGATAACCGCAGCCAGAT
>NW_013570513.1:8402-8554 GCF_000499745.2 Eimeria mitis | reverse complement strand
TGTACGCATGCAAGCCTGCTGTCTTTCTTCATAGTATAGCGCCCTTTCTTATGCATTGGGACACAGGGAATATATCACGGGCTTCACGCAGTAGACTGCTTGCACATCGAGCTCACTGTCTGGAATGCAGCGCCTAATGGAAAGCGCGATAA
>NW_013570513.1:8143-8302 GCF_000499745.2 Eimeria mitis | reverse complement strand
TTATGAGCAGTTCAGAGAGGTGACGTGCTGTACAGCTACTGCCTATCTTTTCGTGGTAAAATCCTAGACTCTTTCTCGCCACCCTGCAAAGCCTCATACCTTAAATTAAAAAGTCGCTCTTCTCCTGATAATAAATGGAGCACTGATTGCGCGTATCGC
>NW_013570513.1:7560-8017 GCF_000499745.2 Eimeria mitis | reverse complement strand
CCGACTACCCTGAAGTCTGCTGCTGCAACATCACTGGATAGCATGCTTACTTCCTGTTCAATTATACATCTAGCGCGCACTGCCTTTCCTCTGTCATATGTGTCGTATGCTGGAGCCCAAACAATATCACTAAGGGAAACAAAACCCCGCGTTCGCTCAAGCGATCAGGGAGTCCCGTTGCTTCACCTCGCATGCTGGAAAGTATCGGATATCGTTTCCATCTCTCTCTGCAGTCGATGTGCAAGTTTAGTGAGGAATACACATACTGCCTAATTAATTAAGTTCCCGTAACGCTAGATAGGCCTGTGCTCAATTTCAACCACACAGCAATCGGAAGCGTAACGGGAACGTAATTGTGCAGGTAGCAACAAAGTACCAACAGCAAACAACGTGCGAGTCGCGAGGTGAACGCTTTCTAAAGGGGAGTCAAGAAAGTTTGGTTACCAACGCTGTCCTG
>NW_013570513.1:5421-7522 GCF_000499745.2 Eimeria mitis | reverse complement strand
AGATGCCCGTGGAGCAATGAAAAGTGGTTTGATGGGAAAGCGCACGTTCTGAAGCACGACGCGTTCACGTCACGTCCGCATTTTTCAATCCAGCATTCACTGTTGCCATAAAAAACATTCGTTGTAAATTTTTGGAACAAAGTTGCAGGAGGAGGAAGCCATATGGCAACATTCGTAGATGTTTCTCCCAGTCTTCATTCCGCACACTACGAGTCGCTGCTTTAAATGCATGATAAGACCCCACAATGTCATATGTGTTCGCTTCCATGCTTATGCCGTGGCATTGCGTGCGTGATCACTGCATACAGCAAGCTTACTGCCTGGCCGATACCACGCGCTCAATGAAACTGTTCACGCCTGGGTGTCACACATTGCCGAATAATATGAGATCTACTCTAGACGAATCATGAAAAGTCCTCGGTAAGCCGTTCTAGAACTGGATGTGCGTCTTACCGACGGTACCATTGTCAGCATCTTGGGCTCACACCCGTCTAAGGAACAGTGGTGTCTGCTTCCAAACTTCAGTCATTTTAGGATTTACTTTGCTTGCCCCCGTACGTTACTCTGTCTGCCAAACCGTACAGCCTGAAATACGATAACTCTGCAGAGCCCATGTGAATGTTATGTCCGAGCCCCTCCCCAGTTGACTAGATATAATTTAAATTGCTGCCGATAATGTTGTTCCTTAGTTGCTGTGAACGGTGTCAAGCGTACTGCCTGCCATATTTTAAATGGTGTATCACTGCCCATGCGGAATGAGGTCCATTGCGGTGGCAAGTTGTCAACAAACAAATAAATCACGCTCAAAAAGTGAGACAGCGGGTCCTCAGCGCTAAGGCATGCGGCGCTGTTCATTAATTACAGGCTGGAAAAATGTCTGAGACCTATACGGAAGCTTCCTAGCTTTCAGTTGCCTACGACTGGATGTTCAACAGTGCAGTCAACAATTCAAACGTACGACCTAATTAGAGTCACCTTTATTTGCTTAAATGCACGCCCACGTTTCACCTGTCAAACATACATTGGTTACTATAAGAAAAATAAACGGCAGCATGCACGTGCAGCAGCGCGAGACGACTAGGAGAGGAGCAAGCGCCTTCCGTATTTGTTGCACTGAATTCGGGATGCACTGCCGATATCCCAGCCAACACCGGTTGATTCCAGTAGCCTATTCGAGCTTCCCGAGATTCGCGAGCACCTCTCGTTTGCGTTGCCAAATATACGGCGTACTTTCTGGGAAGTAACACGCCCGGGGAGTCGCTGAGGATGCGTGCCTTCTGCAACACCTTCAGCCTACCATCCTTGATGCAGGCACCCGTAAAAGGTAATAGTTAGCGAGACGTGCTAGGCTGCCATCCTAACTACTGGTGAGTAGCACCTGCATCACCAGCGTATTGCAGGCACTTGCCACGATGGCTTGCAGGCTTAAGAGACTTGAGCAGTGCTTTTCAACAAGTACAATGCACCCATGATTTATCTGCCTGGAGTAATAGTCCTTTTAGTATTCAGTAAGGGTGCTGAGCGTACAGCCTGGAGAATGCCATTTGAGGGTGATGTGCGCATGCAGTTTTCATGTAGATCAGCTTCCTATCAGTCGTCAACACTTTTCTGACACATGATCAAGCTACCGTAGGGTACACAGATGCAGTACATGCTCGTCGACTACAGAAGGCATGCCTAAAACCGCAGAAATACCTCGGTTACCTGAATGAGAAACAAACGCACACGCTGATCGATCAATGAGAATAATTTCAGCAGACTGCATTAGCCAGGTCTCATACTTCAGGCGCTCATGTGTAGTCTCTACAGCGGATGCGGCTGGAAGGTGCAGATGCACCTTCTTTAACGCATGGTAACTGCCTAGTTTGTCCATTCGAACTGTTCAACACAGGCGCCATGATAGAAAACATAAAAGCACTCTAAAGCGGTAAACATGACTAGGCATCAAAGTTGATTCCTTTCAAGACGTACCGCCTGAGGCGAAACATCCGATCATTGCGTACAACAAAGCAAGCGATTTATTCGTTCTACACACCAACGTGAAACGCATCCACCTCACTTGATCGACGGGAAGGTCAACTCATATGAACAGACCCGCTGT
>NW_013570513.1:4499-5321 GCF_000499745.2 Eimeria mitis | reverse complement strand
TCCAAATATACGGCGTACTTTCTGGGAATTAACAAGCCCGGAGAGTCTCTGAGGATACGTGCCTTCTACAACGCCTTCAGCCTACCATCCGTGACGCAGGCAAAGGTAAGCGTTAGAGACGCCTGCTAGGGTGCCATCCTAACTACTGGTGGGTAGCGCCTGCATCAGCGACGTATTGCGAGCACGTGCAACGACGTCTTGCACGCTCACATTTGAGCACTGGTGCTCAACAAGTAAAAAGCACTCATCATTTTTCTGTCCGAAGTAATAGTCTGTTCAGTATTCAGTATGGGTGCTGAGCGCACAGCCTGGAGAATGCCATTTGAGGGTTCATCTGCATACAGTTTTCAAGTAGGCAATTTTCTTAGCCGTCGGCAACGCTTCCTTGACACATGATCAAGCTGCCGTACAATATGCAGATGCAATAAAGGCTCGTTGGTCGCAAACGACATGCCTGAAACTGCAGGAATACCCCGATGGCACAGCCGCACATTCTGATCAATAACAATAATTTCAGCAGACTACATTTGCCAGGTCATCGTCCAGGCTCTCAAGTGTAGTCTCGATGACGGATGCGGCTGGAAGGTGCGTATGTACCTCTGTAACGCATGGACGCTGCCCTGCTTGTTCGCTCGAACTGTTCAAAACGGCTGCCCTGATAGAAATCATAAAGTCCCCGAACGTGGTCAGCAACGTTAGCCATCAAAGTGGATTTCGTTTTAGACGTACCGCCTGAGGCGAAACATCCGATCGATGCGCACAACAAAGCAGGCGATTCATTCGTTCTATACACCAACGTGAAACGCATCCAGCTCACTTGGT
>NW_013570513.1:3881-4399 GCF_000499745.2 Eimeria mitis | reverse complement strand
GAACAAACCTCCTGTCTGTAGGATGCTGCACACTGACATCTGGCGCCTTTTGGCTTCCAACTGGAGCATGCGCCACAGTCCTGTACTCTGGTACGCCCATCGAAGAGTATCCACGCTTTTCACGGCATGCCTTTAGAGACACATATTTTGCTGCCTGATGAGTGCATCAGGCAGCATAGTTGTGTCCTTAGAGGCCACAACATTTCTACAAAAAATTGGGTCGAGAGCAATCATACTGCCTGACATGGAACACACTTGAAGGCACATGTTATGCTCGGTTTTGAGCTTTGAAACATAAAACCGTTTGCTACAGTCAGGTCAACGATAGAAAACAGCATGCCTAGTAAGAGTAGCTTGCACTCTATGTGTGAAAGCAGGTTCAAATAACCCAAATGGAAACAAAAGTCGTGAAAGCACCATATTAAGATGGATGAACGCTTGCAAGAGTCCTCAGTACTCAGGCCAGCACCTGAAACAGTGCTTTTAGGTATCACATGGATATCGAACATACGTGCTAG
>NW_013570513.1:3555-3781 GCF_000499745.2 Eimeria mitis | reverse complement strand
TTTTGCTGCCTGATGAGTGCATCAGGCAGCATAGTTGTGTCCTTAGAGGCCACAACATTTCTACAAAAAACTGGGTCGAGAGCAATCATACTGCCTGGCATGGAACGCACTTAAAGGCACATGTTATGCTCGGTTTTGAGCTTTGAAACATAAAGCCGTTTGCTACAGTCAGGTCAACGATAGACAACAGCATGCCTAGTAAGAGTAGCTTGCACTCTATGTGTGA
>NW_013570513.1:3164-3455 GCF_000499745.2 Eimeria mitis | reverse complement strand
CACGAACGTGACGCCTAGAAATTCAAAAATTATCTGTGGTTCAGCCGGTTTCCAACATGCCACACATACGGAGCCGAACCGGCCTTAACTGCTCATGAAGCCTAACCACACCAACGACCGTTGAGTCGAAGAGGCACGAGCCAGTTTCCGCAGCCCCTTAGCAGTCACCTTTCCAGGTGCCCAGTGCATTCCAACACTCCTGCAAATCACGCATGGGACATGAGATTTTCGACTGCCTGCAAAGCGTTCCACGTGACTATGCGCATGCATGCCTGCCTACCTCCTGAAACG
>NW_013570513.1:2960-3064 GCF_000499745.2 Eimeria mitis | reverse complement strand
GCAGCCCCTTAGCAGTCACCTTTCCAGGTGCCCAGTGCATTCCAACACTCCTGCAAATCACGCATGGGACCTGAGATTTTTGACTGCCTGCAAAGCGTTCCACA
>NW_013570513.1:2703-2872 GCF_000499745.2 Eimeria mitis | reverse complement strand
GCCTCCTCAGGCGCGCCAGCTACGAAGCAGTCGTACTATCTGCGGTTCGTTCGTTTACTGCCAGCCCAAACGTCATTGTGCAGTACTTGTAAGCCACAACTTCGCAGGGGGCATCCAGAGTCTCTGCCTAAATTCTATTGTTTTTACTGTGAGCAAGCAGTCCACGCGC
>NW_013570513.1:2422-2603 GCF_000499745.2 Eimeria mitis | reverse complement strand
GCCTCCTCAGGCGCGCCAGCTACGAAGCAGTCGTACTATCTGCGGTTCGTTCGTTTACTGCCAGCCCAAAAGTCATTGTGCAGTACTTGTAAGTCACAACTTCGCAGGGGGCATCCAGAGTCTCTGCCTAAATTCTATTGTTTTTACTGTGAGCAAGCAGTCCATGCGCAGGGAGTGACAG
>NW_013570513.1:1888-2196 GCF_000499745.2 Eimeria mitis | reverse complement strand
GTGCGTACCCTTGGATAGTGCCATAGTTAAGGTGTGAAACCGAGAGGCGTATACTCACTCATGCGCGAACCAATCCAAGATAACAGTTATGTTACTAGCTTCCCACAAATAGATGACTGATTCCACAGTACTATACATATAATGAGCCTGGAGATAGTTCTTACCTTCTGATGTAAATCTCTTTCGTATTGCCGCAGTGTATTATTGTTCATCATTTTCCCGTCATCCACAGCTCTGTGGTCCATATTCGATTCTGGAAGCGAAGAGACGGCGCAGTCGTTAATGGCCAATCTAGGCAGCGTGACGGA
>NW_013570513.1:0-1591 GCF_000499745.2 Eimeria mitis | reverse complement strand
CACAAGCGCTGTCGGTGCGAGCAATGGATGCGAAGCGGTGACCGCTCTTAGCTATTCGATCATTTTAAAAGCACAGTTCTTCTTAGTTCCTCTTCGCCTTTATAATTCAAGCCTACAATCTGACGTATCGCGCTTCCTGCCAGTTCCACGTGAGCATGCCCCAAACTCACCAGCAGAGCGCCAGTGCCCCAAGTTTAATATGCTGATCAAAGTGAGCCTATACACATTTACAAACAACGACTACGAATAAACGGCGGGTACAGGGAAATCAGCATTGCTAAATGCTTTAATTCAGGCTGTCATGGCCCCCCCACATCTTTGTAGGGCGGTAGCGAAGCTTCAGGCTCTCGAATGCCTCCCATATGCTGCCCCTATGCCCACCGCAGCCCTACTGTCTGGTTGGAGAAAAGCGCTGTTTGCCACAGTAAACGTAATTTTTCAAATCATTCGGCCACTCTTCCTGATAGCACAATCATTTACTAAGATCGTCCGTCAGAAGTCATCTGGTGCGCGCCAGGTGCACGCAGTGGAACTCAGCGCACTCTATCGCTCTGAAAGTGCCAACCGCGTCAACACGACACCTCCAAACGTTCCAACAAACTTTCTATTACACGCCACACTGCAGTGATTTCAATATCGTACGCACTTCCTGTATGCCACTATCGTCTTGCCAAGGTTTAATACAATATCTGGCTAGCACAGGAAGCTCTACCAATATTTTTACATGTTCACTAAGAAGCTACTAAGCTTGTTGTTCACTGCACGAAGCTGAATGAACCCGGCTGCTGCTTGGGCGTAAACGTTGCACCATCATGTGTGAAGACGAATATTCCTAGGCAAGATTAGTCCATTCTGACTGAAGGGAAACAGACTTCCTGCAATATGAAAAGCTGCCATATGGCCTGTTATCTGTCAATGGATGTGCGATAAGTTCCAGGGGGCTGCAAAGATAATATGCATTGGCTGCCCTGGCCATCTTGCTTGTAGTCTACAGCATTTTCCCCATATGACCATAGTTGCACATGGTTCACCGCTCCTACAGCAAGAAAGCATAGCGAACGTGTCGAGAAAGTCCCTTATGATACATCGCTGAAAATATCGGTCCTTTACTGCCTGGTAAACAATGGATGCCGAATGACTGATACTGAAACTGCAGCGTTCGCGAACGATAAGGCCTTCCGCTGCAAAATCGAGCACGCACACCACAAGCCATGTGATGACCACGATCTCGTCATACTTTGCAACGTTACCGCTTCTGAGACCTCCCGATCGGTGCATTATCTCTCTGTTCGACATTCTGAATATTATACCCTTAAACCTGAAGCTTACTTGCTGTGTAATGAAGCATCCAGTCCAACACCGCTTCTCTTGCTGTCTCGTGCATGTTTCCTTATCATTGCATTGAATGCCCACAGATAGACCTAATACAACTAATGCACCGCAGGACCAGAATTGACGGCCGCATATCCGCTTTGTCTGAGCACGGGTAGATGGCGCTTCGTGAAAAGCACAGTTTCTGTCCGGTTGGAGGTCGTGTTTTTGCAGCACTTCCTCTAGACGATCAGCCGCTGCAATATACCACATTGTACTT
>NW_013570512.1:9036-9246 GCF_000499745.2 Eimeria mitis | reverse complement strand
TCCCCCCCAAACCCTTCCCCCTCCCCGCTCCCCCCCAAACCCTAAACCCTAAACCCTAAACCCTACTTATCTAGGTCTGAAGCATCAAGTAGATCTGGGCATGTCCATGCCTCGAAGGTGAGGCTGGAGGGTCTGTCGTCTTTGTGTATAAAAGAAAGTCTCTTGGTGCCGCTAAAAACCCTAGTTTCATACTTTGCTTTCATGTTTGTT
>NW_013570512.1:7607-8489 GCF_000499745.2 Eimeria mitis | reverse complement strand
AGAGAAAAAAAAAATAAAAAAAAAAGAGAAAAAGGAGAGGAAAATAGATTGAACATATACACAATATACACCACAAAGATAAACAACAAACAAACATACACAGATACTCTCACTGCAGCAGCAGCAGCAGCAGCAGCAGCAGCAATAGCACAAGCAGCAGCAACAACAGCAACACATGCAGCAGTAGCAGCAGTAGCAGCAGCAGCATGTTTATATATATATATATATATATATATATATATACATAAATATATACATACAAATATAAATATTATAAGTGTATGGCGTACAGTATAAGCCTTTCTTTTTGTACTAGTGTTTTTTTTTGATTTTTTTCATTGATACACAAACACATATACACAAACATAACTATATAAATATACAAGTATATAAATATATAAATATCTAAATATATAAATATAAATTATATTATATTATATTTGTGTATATCTTACAGTATAAGCCTTTCTTTTTGTACTAGTGTTTTTTTTTGATTTTTTTCATTGATACACATACACACATATACACAAACATAACTATATAAATATACAAATATATAAATATATAAATATATATTATAATATATTATTTTATATAGTATAAGTATATATCTTACAGTATAAGCCTTTCTTTTTGTACTAGTGTTTTTTTTTGATTTTTTTCATTGATACACAAACACACATATACAAATATACACAAATATACAAAAATACAAATATATAAATATATAAATATATATTATAATATATTATATTAAATATATTTATGTATATCTTACAGTATAAGCCTTTCTTTTTGTACTAGTGTTTTTTTTTGATTTTTTTCATTGATACACATATACACATATATGTATATAAATATACACAAAGACAAATATAAATA
>NW_013570512.1:7349-7507 GCF_000499745.2 Eimeria mitis | reverse complement strand
GAAGAGGAATCACAACCTCTTCATTCCATATAGGGTTATTTGTATTTTTTATTGTTCTTGTTTTTCTTGACGCCCCATCATAAGATATTTCAATATATACATCTACAGTATTTCTGTTATCTGCAGTAATAATTTGATCTATAAAACAAATCTTCACT
>NW_013570512.1:6578-7249 GCF_000499745.2 Eimeria mitis | reverse complement strand
TCTTACAGTATAAGCCTTTCTTTTTGTACTAGTGTTTTTTTTTGATTTTTTTCATTGAAGAATATTTCATGTAGATGGAGTGTACATTCACCAAGATGATCAACATAATTCAATCCTACCCCCCAAACGTCTAAATATATTTTACCTTTTTTTTTTATTTCAGTATAAGTTATATCTCTTATAGATGGGAAACGAAGAGGAATCACAACCTCTTCATTCCATATAGGGTTATTTGTATTTTTTATTGTTCTTGTTTTTCTTGAAGCCCCATCATAAGAAACCTCAATATATACATCTACAGTATTTCTGTTATCTGCAGTAATAATTTGATCTATAAAACAAATTTTTACGACCATATACACTCGACTCATCTCTATCTCATACACCTCACCAACCTGTGTATATCGGGGTGTATGCGCTATGATTGCTCGCCCCTCTATACACCCGAAACGCCAGTCCCCTAGCTCTTCCCCCCACCCCTCTATCTTTGCTTGTAGAGATACCCAACGGGGGGCCCCAAGCTCTAGTTGTAATGAAGGATACCCCACAACACCACGTAAAGGTAATTGACCATACCCTATCTCACGAAATGATGATGATGCACTCATATCTTCTACTACCACCTATTATATACACATACACAGACATACATATACATACAGAAAAAAAAA
>NW_013570512.1:4689-6563 GCF_000499745.2 Eimeria mitis | reverse complement strand
TTTTTTTTTTTTTTTTTTTTTTTTTTTTTTTTTTTTTTTTTTTTTTTTTTTTTTTTTTTTTTTTAAAGGGCAGGGTGGTTTCATCTGATGCTGTTAGGATTAGAAATGTATTATATCACAGGCGGGTGCTTTATATAAATATAAACACAAAAAAAAATAAAAAAAAAACAGAAAAACAAAGAAACAAACGAAACAAACACAGAAATAAGTAGATAAACAAAATAAATAAATAAATAAAATAAATAAACAAATAAAATAAATAAATAAAATAAATAAATAAAGAAAATGAATAAAGAGAGAAAATACCTCTAGATAGGTGCTATCTAGGTCTCTTAGCGTGCCCCTGAAGTATAATTCTCCTACGTTGGTGTGTTATAAATATAAACACAAAAAAATAAAAAAAAAACAGAAAAATAAAGAAACAAACACAGAAATAAATAGATAAACAAAATAAATAAATAAATAAAATAAATAAATAAACAAAATAAATAAATAAATAAATAAAATACCTCTAGATAGGTGCTATCTAGGTCTCTTAGCGTGCCCCTGAAGTATAATTCTCCTATATTATCCCAAGCGGGTGCATTATAAATATAAACACAAAAAAATAAAAAAAAACAAAAAAAACAAAGGAAAAAACGAAACAAAAACAGAAATAAAACAAACAAACAAACAAACCAAATAAATAAATAAATAAATAAATAAAATACCTCTAGATAGGTGCTATCTAGGTCTCTTAGCGTGCCCCTGAAGTATAATTCTCCTATATTATCCCAAGCGGGTGCATTATAAATATAAACACAAAAAAATAAAAAAAAACAAAAAAAACAAAAAAAAAACGAAACAAACACAGAAATAAAATAAACAAACAAACAAACCAAATAAATAAATAAATAAATAAAATAAAATACCTCTAGATAGGTGCTATCTAGGTCTCTTAGCGTGCCCCTGAAGTATAATTCTCCTATATTATCCCAAGCGGGTGCATTTGTTTCTGTTTGTTCTGCTGCGGCTATCATGAGGCCCCTATTGAGAGAGGAGGAGTGCAGCAGGCGTATAGAGAGGCGGGGTGTAGGCAGCAGCCTTTGTGCAGCAGCAGCAGCAGCAGCAGCACCAGCAGCAGCAGCAGCAGCAGCAGCAGCAGGAGCAGCAGGGGGGCCCCCCCCCTCGTTCTCCTGGGGGCCCCCATTTATTTCTATGGGGTCGTACCCTGCTAGGTTATCTGCTTCTGCTTCCTGATCAGCAGCAATTAGGGTTTGCATGTGCTGCTGCAGCAGCTCAGTATAGGGGCAGTTGCTGCTGCTTCTCTCTTCCCCTTCCTGCTGCTGCTGCTGCTGCTGCTGCTGCTGCAGGGTACTGGCTCGTGCTACCAGCTGCTTACTCGTGCGAGAAAGCTCTCGCAGTGTACGCAGAGAAGCAACGCTCTTCGCTGCTGATAGAAAGGCAGAGTGGGCCCCCGGGGGGCCCCCTGATGTACCCTGGGGGCCCCCCTCTGTTATACCCCTTGAAGGGGCCTTGCGGCTTGTTACTGCTGATGCTGCTGTGCTCCCGCTGCAGCAGCAAACGCAACAGCAGCAGCAGCAGCAGCAGCAGCAGAAGCAGACAAAACATAATATATATATTATAGAGACAGAGACAGAGAGAGAGTTTCGTTTATTAGGGTTTATAAAAGGGTTTAGGGGATAGGGCTAGGGTTTAGAAGGGGTTGCGATGAGGGTTTACAAGGGTTTATCAGGGTTTATGAGGGTTTACAAGGGTTTATAGG
The DNA here is from genome assembly GCF_000499745.2 of Eimeria mitis. Classification (NCBI taxonomy): domain Eukaryota; phylum Apicomplexa; class Conoidasida; order Eucoccidiorida; family Eimeriidae; genus Eimeria; species Eimeria mitis. The sequence continues at coordinate 4,798 of NW_013570512.1, read as the reverse complement.
GGTTTATAAGAATTTATAAGGGTTTATAAGGGTTTATAAGGGTTTATGAGGGTTTATGAGGGTTTATAAGGGTTTATAAGGGTTTACAAGGGTTTAGGGCTTAGGGTTT
>NW_013570512.1:3690-4589 GCF_000499745.2 Eimeria mitis | reverse complement strand
AGGGTTTATAAGGGTTTATAAGGGTTTATAAGGGTTTAGGGTTTAGGTTTTAGGGTTTGGGGTGTATGTACGCTCTTTTGGTGGTTTTTTTGAAATTTCTTTGGCGTATAAGGGTTTAGTGTAAAGGGTTTCGCGCTGAGGGTTTAGGGTTTAGGGTTTAGGGTTTGGGGTTTAGGGTTTAGGGTTTAGGGTTTAGGGTTTGTGGTGTATGTACGCTCTTTTTGTGGTTTTTTTGAAATTTCTTTGGCATATAAGGGTCTAGGGTTAAGGGTTTAGGGTTTATGATTAAGGGTTTCGAGCCAAGGGTTTAGGGTTTAGGGTTTAGGGTTTAGGGTTTAGGGTTTGTGGTGTATGTACGCTCTTTTTGTGGTTTTTTTGAAATTTCTTTGCTGCAGCTGATATTTTGCTCTTTCCATTAACTGGAGGGGACGGGTGGGGGTTTTGGGGTCATCTAAACCCTTGCTTAGACTCTTACTATAAAAAAAAAACAAAAAAGAAAAAAAAAAAAGAGAAAAAGGAGACAGGTAAGAGACATATAAGGGAGAGGTGAGAGAGGGAGATTACAGATAGAAAAAGGAAGAGAAAGAGGAGACAGAAAGGAAAGAAAAAAGAAAAAAAAGAAAAAAAAAGAGACAAAAAAGAGAGAAAACAGAGAAAAAAAGAGATATATATGAGAGATAGATTAGGGATAGAAAAAGGAAGAGAAAGAGGAGACAGAAAAGAGACAGAAAAGAGACAGAAAGGAGACAGAAAGGAGACAAAAGGAGACAAATGAGAAATAGAAAGGAGACAGAAGGGAGAGAGAAAGGAGACAGAAAAGAGACAAAAAACAAAAAAGAAGAGACAGAAAGGAGACAGAAAAAAAGGAGACAAAAAGGAGACAAAAGAAAAGAAAAAGG
>NW_013570512.1:2825-3590 GCF_000499745.2 Eimeria mitis | reverse complement strand
TAGACTCTTACTATAAAAAAAAAACAAAAAAGAAAAAAAAAAAAGAGAAAAAGGAGACAGGTAAGAGACAGATAAGGGAGAGGTGAGAGAGGGAGATTACAGATAGAAAAAGGAAGAGAAAGAGGAGACAGAAAAGAAAGAAAAAAGAAAAAAAAGAGAAAAAAAGAGACAAAAAAGAGAGAAAAAAAGAGAGAAAAGAGATATGTATGAGAGTTAGATTAGAGATAGAAAAAGGAAGAGAAAGAGGAGACAGAAAAGAGACAGAAAAGAGACAGAAAAAAGAGAGAAAGGAGACAAAAGGAGACAAAAGGAGACAGAAAGGAGACAGAAAGGAGAGAGGGAGAAAGGAGACAGAAGGGAGACAAATAAGAGACAGAAAGGAGACAGATGAGAGACAGGAAAGAGACAAATAAGAGACAGAAAGGAGACAGAAAAAAGGAGACAAAAAGGAGACAAAAGAAAAGAAAAAGAAGACAGATAAAGACAGAAAAAAAGGAGACAGATGAGATAAAGATAAGAGACAAAAAAATAAAAAAGAAGAAAAAGGAGACAGATAAAAGAAAAAAAAATACAACAAACAGATAGAGACAAAGAGACAGATAGAACAGAAAGATAAAGACAAAGAAAAAGAGAGAGAAAGAGATTAATATAAAGACAAAGATAAATATAAATATAAATATAAATATAAAGACAAAGACAAAGATAAATATAAATATAAATATAAAGACAAAGACAAAGACAAGGAGACAGATACAACAAAAATAA
>NW_013570512.1:2532-2725 GCF_000499745.2 Eimeria mitis | reverse complement strand
TAAAGACAAAGAAAAAGAGAGAGAAAGAGATTAATATAAAGACAAAGATAAATATAAATATAAATATAAAGACAAAGACAAAGACAAAGATAAATATAAAGACAAAGACAAAGACAAGGAGACAGATACAACAAAAAGAAAAAATAAAAAGACAAAGACAAAGACAAGGAGACAGCTAAAACTAAAAAAAAAA
>NW_013570512.1:2219-2432 GCF_000499745.2 Eimeria mitis | reverse complement strand
AACAACCCCACCAACAAAAAAAAAAAAAAGAAGGAACAACCCCACCAATAAACACACTCGTCTCTGTATATAAAAAGAAAAAAAAAGAACAAAAAACAAATAAAAAATAATATATATAAACAAGAGCAACCCCACCATATAAACACACTTTTCTATGGATAAGAAGAAGAGCAGAGAAGAAATAAATAAATAATATATTTATATAATATATTT
>NW_013570512.1:1547-2143 GCF_000499745.2 Eimeria mitis | reverse complement strand
TATATATATATATATATATATATATATATATATATATATTATATATATATATATATATATTATATATATACATGTATATATATAAATATATATAAAAAAAGAGCAACCCCACCAAGTAAACACCCTTCTCTGTAGATAAAAAGAGGAACAACAATAAAAGTACAATAAATAATATATAAATATATAAATATATAAACAACAACAACCCCACCAAGTAAACACCCTTCTCTGTAGATAAGAAGAAGAACAAAGTATAATAAATAATATATAAATGTAAAAAACAAGGGCAACCCCACCAAGTAAACACCCTTCTCTGCAGGTAAGAAGAAGAACAAAGTTTATTTCCCCTATATAAATATAAACATATAAATATAAATATATATATATACATAAACAACAACCCCACCAAGTAAACACCCTTCTCTGCAGGTAAGAAGAAGAACAGAGTTTGTTTCACAAATACATAGAGGTATACATATATATCTATAAATATATATAAAACAAAGAGCAACCCCACCAAGTAAACACCCTTCTCTGCAGGTAAGAAGAAGAGCAGAGTTTGTTTCATATATACATATATATATATATAAACATAA
>NW_013570512.1:1211-1473 GCF_000499745.2 Eimeria mitis | reverse complement strand
ATATATATATAGCAACCCCACCAAGTAAACACCCTTCTCTGCAGGTAAGAAGAAGAGCAGAGTTTGTTTCACATAAACATATATCTATATATAAATATAAACATATAAATATATATAAAACAACAACCCCACCAAGTAAACACCCTTCTCTGTAGATAAGAAGAAGAGCAGAGTTTGTTTCATATATATAAATATATATATAAATACAACAACAACCCCACCAAGTAAACACCCTTCTCTGTAGATACGAAGAAGAACAAAG
>NW_013570512.1:860-1160 GCF_000499745.2 Eimeria mitis | reverse complement strand
ATATATATATAGCAACCCCACCAAGTAAACACCCTTCTCTGCAGGTAAGAAGAAGAGCAGAGTTTGTTTCCCCTATATAAACATATCTATCTATATATATATATATATATATCTATATATAAATATAAACAACAACCCCACCAAGTAAACACCCTTCTCTGCAGGTAAGAAGAAGAACAAAGTATAATAAATAATATATAAATATATAAATATAAACAACAACCCCACCAAGTAAACACCCTTCTCTGTAGGTAAGAAGAAGAACAAAGTATAATATATATATATACACAAAGAGAAGAG
>NW_013570511.1:7852-8246 GCF_000499745.2 Eimeria mitis | reverse complement strand
AGGGTTTATGTTTTAGGGTTTAGGGTTTAGGGTTTAGGGTTTATATAATACCAGCAGCAATCTTTTGTTCCTTAACAGCAAACCCTTCTTGAGGGTTTAGGGTTTATGTTTTAGGGTTTAGTGTTTATATTTTAGGGTTTATATATTACCGGCAGCAATCTTTTGTTCTTTAACAGCAAACCCTTCTTGAGGGTTTAGGGTTTTGAGGTCAGCAGTGAATATTCTGCCTTCTAATGTAGCTAGCAGCAGTTTATTGAGGTGTATATCCACCCTATCTGTGCGTACACTGCAAACAGCAAAAGATATATTAAACTCCGATAAAACTTTCGGGCCCCGAAGGTCTAATACTTTTACGTCTCCGTTGTCGTAGCCAGCGAATACTGTTCCTGCTGCT
>NW_013570511.1:7491-7760 GCF_000499745.2 Eimeria mitis | reverse complement strand
GGGGGGGGGGGGAGTGCAACCCCCAAAACATACAGACCAACATTCTGCTGCCTCCTCACCGTCCTCAGCTACTAGAGATAATACCTTCACACAAAACATAAACCCTTAACCCTAAACCCTAAACCCTAAACCCTAAACCCTCAAACCCTAAACCCTAAACCCTAAACCCTAAAACCCTAAACCCTAAACCCTAAACCCTATACCCAACACGCAACACAACCCCGAAACCCTAAACCCTAATTTCTGACACGCTAAACCCTAGCACCTAC
>NW_013570511.1:6887-7391 GCF_000499745.2 Eimeria mitis | reverse complement strand
CCTAAACCCTAAACCCTAAACCCTAAACCCTAAACCCTAAACCCTAAACCCTAAACCCTAAACCCTAGCATATAACACACTGAGCCCTAAACCCGGCCCCCCACCATAAACTCTAAACGCAACTAGCTAGCTAGCTAGCTAACAAACAAAATAAACAAACAAACAAACAAACAAACAAACAAACAAACAAACAAACAAACAAACAAAACAAACAAGCAACCAAAAAAAAAAAACAAACATAAACCCTAAACCCTAAAAAAAAAACAAAAAAAAAGAAAACAAAAAGAAGAGAATCTAACATTATGTTTAGTTCTGAGATCCCAAATATTAACAGCTCCGTTTCTTCCTGCTGTAGCAGCAAGAGGTTGATTGGGGTGTATAGACACTGCATTTGTTGCTGCTTCTTTTGTCTGCTGCTGCCACACAAAACGAGATAAACTCTCGCTGTCCCAGCATGTTAACAAACCGTCAAAGTGACCTGCATACAACACATACTTTATTTAT
>NW_013570511.1:5544-6619 GCF_000499745.2 Eimeria mitis | reverse complement strand
ATTTTATTTTATTTTATTTTATTTTATTTTATTTTATTTTGTTTTATTTTATTTTATTTTATTTTATTTTGTTTTTATTAGCGTCCTGTATATATTGTTTAGTATAATACACAAGAAGTACTATTTTATTATTTTATTTTATTTTTATTTTTATTTATTTTTGTTTATTTTTATTTTTATATATATTTATTATTGTTGTTGTTTTTGTTGGTGGTGTTGTTGTGATACTGATGGAGATGATCAGGCTAGTGATGATGCTCGCGCTGCTGCTGCTGCTACTGCTGCTGCTACTGCTGCTGCTGCTGCAGCTACTGGTGCTGCTGCTGCTGTTAGTGCTGCTGTGGCTATTGCTGCTACTGCTGCTGCTGCTGCTGCTGCTGCGCGTTCATGCTGCAGCTGTTTTATTACTGTTCCCGTTGCTCTCAATGCTGTACATCCAGCAGCAGCAGCAGCAGCAGCAGCAGCAGAGTTTGCTGCTGCTGCTGCTATTTGTACTCCCACTACCTACTACCTACTCCTCCTCCTCCTCCTACTACTACTACTACTACTGCTGCTGCTGCTGCTGCTGCTGCTGCTGCTGACCTGTAAGCACGAGGTTAGCTGGTGCGTTGCTGGTTGCAACAGCCATGCATTTGACGCCTGATTTGGTTTGTGTTTGCTGCTGCTGCTGCAGCTGCCCCTGCTGCAGTTTATATATTTGTATAGCTCCCGTTCTCTTTGTCTCTTCTCCTCCTACCCAGCAGCAAATGCTGCGAGGAATCCAAGACACTGCATGCGGCACGAAAGGCACTGTAGCAGCAGAATGTGTCACTATCTGAGGCGCATCCAGCGTATCCATCCTCCTGCTGCTGCTGCTGCTGCTCCTGCTGGTGCTGCTGCTGCTGGCGCTGCTGCTGCTGCTGCTGCTGCTGGTGCTGGTGCTGGTGCTGGTGGTGGTGGTGCTGCTGCTGCTGCTGCTGGTGCTGCTGCAGCTGGTTGTGTCTGGTGGAGGCTGACAGCTCCTTTTGCTTCCGCTTGTTGTGCTGCTGCTGCTGATGCTGCTGCTGCTGTTTCTGTTTTCTTTTTTTTTTATTTT
>NW_013570511.1:4015-5460 GCF_000499745.2 Eimeria mitis | reverse complement strand
TGCTGCTTCTCTTTTTTTTTTTTTTTGCTGCTGCTGCTGCTGCTGCTTCTGTCTCCCGTGTGCTGCTGCAACTACTCTTCTCTCTGTCTGTTCATCGCCCCCTTTGTTTCCTTAGGGCCTGGTGTATCCTCTTTATCTATCTCTTTTGTTTCTTTTTTTTTTCTTTTTGTCTCGTGTTGGTTTGTGTTGTTTTTATTTAGTTCTCTGTTTGTTTGTCTTTGTGTCTGTGTCTGCTGCTTTGTTTTTTCTTTAATTTATTTTTTTTTTTATTTTTATTTTTTTTTGTTTTTGTGTTTTTGTTTGTTTTTCTGTATCTGTTTGTTTGTCTGTATCTGATTGTTCTTTTGTTTTTTTTTTGTTTTTTTTTTCTGTCTCTATCTATATTTGTTTGTTTCTATTCGTCTACCTATGTGCATTCATTTATTTGTTTATTTCAGTTTATATATATTTATCTACTCTTTTTTATTTTTCTTTATTTATTTGTTTTTCTCTGTTGCTGCTGCTGCTTGCTGCTAACCTTCTTTTTGTGTTTGTGTGTGTGGGGGCCTCTGCCTGTGTCAGTCTCTGGCTGTTTGTTTTGCTTAGTGTTTTTATTTATTTATTTATTTTGTTTTATTTATTTATATTTTTTTATTTGTTTCTATTTGTTTATCTGCTGCTGTTCTACTGCTGCGGCTACCTGCCCGCCTCCTCTCCTCCTTCTCTCGTTCTGTTTGCCTTTCGCCTCAATAAAAACAAAAATAAATTAAAATAATTAAATATAATTCTTTTTATAAATCCTATATTCAGAAAAAAACGACAAATAAACAACAAACAACACAGAGAACACCGCAGCGCTTAGGTGTATAGGCAGCTCAGCTCAGGTGTATAGGCAGCTCAGGTGTATAGGCAGCTCGTTATCCTCTGTCTCTCTATTTGGTGGTTGTTTGCTGCTTTGCGTCACCAAATATAAAAACTATTGCCACAGCCGTGCTGCTGCTGTTGCTGCTGCTGCTGCTGCTGCTGCTGTTGCTGCTGCTGCTGCTGCTGCTGCTGCTGCTGTTGGTGGTGGTGTTGCGGTTGGTTCTATGCAGCAGCACCTGCCGTTCACTGGGCTTGTTGTTGAGTTGAGGTGTATGTACACCTGAAATACAGCATCGGTGGTATTTGTATTAAATAAATATAAATATAAACGCAGCAACAGCAGCAAACAGCAGCAGCAGCAGCAGCAGCAGGAGACAGTGAAGGCAGCGGAGACACCCCCCAGAGTCCGCTACTGCTGCTGCTGCTGTTGCTGCTGCTGCTGCTGCTGCCGCTGCTGCTGCTGTTATAAATAAAACATTATTTATTTTATTATTTAATATTAAGCAGAAAGAAAACAACTAAAAAACAAATAAAATACTTATTTTGCTTCTATGCGTATACCCCCCTCCCCCCCCTCTCAGCAGGTGACCCCCGAGCCTTGC
>NW_013570511.1:3368-3915 GCF_000499745.2 Eimeria mitis | reverse complement strand
GAGACAGTGAAGGCAGCGGAGACACCCCCCAGAGTCCGCTACTGCTGCTGCTGCTGTTGCTGCTGCTGCTCCAGCAGAAGCTGCTGATATTGTTGTTGTTACCCCTGCAGCAGCAGCAACAGCAGCAGCAGCAGCAGCAGCAGCAGCATCCATAACAGCAGCTCGATTCCCTTCTCTGCCTGCTGCTGTGTGTAGCTCTCTATACACCCCACTGTCTCTTCATCTGTCTCCCTTTATTTGTCTCTTTATTTTATTTGTCTCTTTATTTTATTTTTCTCTTTATTTTATTTTTCTCTTTGTTTTATTTTTCTCTTTGTTTTATATATCTTTTATTCTGTATCTGTTCTACCTCTCTATCTATCTATTTCTTTATTTGTCTCTCTTTATATTTGTCTCCTTATATTTCTCTTTATTTTATTTATCTCTTTATTTATATATATTTCTGTCTCTCTATCTATCTCTTTATCTATTTTTTTTCTGTCTCTTTATCTGTCTCCTTTCTGTCTCTTTTTCGTCTCTCCATCTGTCTCTTCATTTGTCTCCCTCT
>NW_013570511.1:2078-3261 GCF_000499745.2 Eimeria mitis | reverse complement strand
ATATATATATATATATATATATATATATATATATATATATATATATATATATATATATATATTTCTCATTTTTGTTTCTTTATCTGTTTCTCCATATGTCTCTCTTTATATATCTCTTTCTCTCTGTATCTCTCGTCTGTCTATCTATCCCCCTGCATCTGTTTGTTTGTTTCTCTTTATCTGTCTCTCTTTATCTGTCTCTTTTTATTTATATCTCTCTATTTGTTTCTCTCTATTTATTTGTCTCTTTATTTTATTGTCTCCTCCTCTTTCTGTCTCTTTTTTCTGTCTCTATCTATCTATCTCTCTTTATTTCTCTTTATCTATCTCTCTTTATTTGTCTCTATCTGTCTCTCTTTATTTGCCTCTATCTGTCTCTCTCTCTTTATATCTCTCTATCTAACTCTCTCTCTTTATTTCTCTTTATCTATCTCTCTTTATTTGTCTCTTTCTGTCTCTCTTTATTTGTCTCTCTCTGTTTGTTTCTTTTTATTTGTCTCCTTCTATCTGTCTCTTTTTATTTATTTTTATTTTTATTTTTTTCTCTGTCTTTGTTTCTTTTCTTATCTGCTGCACTCTAAGCAAATACAAATATATAAACAAATACAAATATATAAATAAATATAAATCAACAAACGCTGCCGCTGCAGCAGCAGCAGCAGCAGCACTATCTGCTGCTGCTGCTGTTGCTGCTGCTTCTGTGCAAGGCGCAGGAAGTAAGCGGCACTAATTACTGTCCTGCTGCTGCTGCTGCTGCTGCTGCTGCTGCTGCTGCTGCCTTGCTGCACTTGCAGCAGCAGCAGTCTTGCTGCTGCTGCTGCTGCTGCTGAGTTGCTGCTGTTGCTGCATTTGCTTCTGCAGAGAATATTGCTGCTGCAGTTAAATACCCGACTCTATTGAGTGTTCTGACACCTGTTGCAGCAGCAGCAGCAGCAGCAACTGGTGCTGCTGCTGCTGCTGCTGCAGTAGTAGTAGCAGCAACTCTTGTCGCTGCTGCTGCAGCAGCTGCTGCTGCTGCTGCAGCAGCTGCAGCACAATCAAAGGGAGGGCCTGTCGCACCTCATCTCTCCATCATCTGAGCTGTCTGTCTCTTCTTGCTGCTGCTGGCTTCCTGCTGCTAGCAGCAGCAACGCTGTTGTGGTTTGCTGCTCCTGGGGGACGAATCTCCCTTGCAGCAGCTCGT
>NW_013570511.1:1277-1978 GCF_000499745.2 Eimeria mitis | reverse complement strand
TCTCTTCTTGCTGCTGCTGGCTTCCTGCTGCTAGCAGCAGCAACGCTGTTGTGGTTTGCTGCTCCTGGGGAACGAATCTCCCTTGCAGCAGCTCGTGCTGCTGCTGCAGCTGCTGCTGCAGCTGCTGCTGCAGCTGCTGCTGTACTTGCTGCTGTGAATGATGATGCTGCTGCGTCGCGCGCTGCAGCCGCTGCTGCATCAACACAGCTGGTAGATCAATCGAATGCGCCTGCTGCTGCTGCTGCTGCTGCTGCTGCTGCTGCTGCTGCTGCTGTTGCTGCTGCTGCTGTTGCACAAAAAACCTGAAGTCGTTGTTGGCTGTATGACATGGGGCAGCAGCAGCTGATGCTGCTGCTGCTACTGCTGCTGCTGCTGCTGCAGCAGAAATACCTGCAGCTGTAGGAGAAGATGCAGCAGAGTGCTGCTGCGCCCCGCTAGCTGCTGCAGCTGCTGCTGCTGCTGCTGCTGCTGCTGCTGCTGCGTCTCCTGATATATCTACATCCCATTCAGATGCCTTCTTCCCCTCATCAAAGAAACTGTTGTTGCGCAATGGAAGTTGCTGCTGCTGCTGCTGCTGTTGCTGCTGCTGCTGCTGCGGCAGCTCCACAGGGACGGATGGGCAGAGCGTGCAGAAGCTGTTGCTGTGGCGTACACCGTAGAGGGTCCCCTGTTGCTGCTGCTGCTGCTGCTGCTGCTGCTGT
>NW_013570511.1:804-1199 GCF_000499745.2 Eimeria mitis | reverse complement strand
GCTGCTGCTGCTGCTGCTGCTTTCTGAGCTGCATCTGCTGCTGCAGCAGCCGACAGAACGCCGCCGTAGCCCCCGCTCTGCAGCAAAAGACAAAACACAAGTGCTGCTTCGGGGTGTATTGGCAGCAGCAGCAGCAGCAACTCAAACGGATACCAAACAGCGGCAGCAGCAGCAGCAGCAGCAGCAGCACACCAGCAGCAACAGCAGCAGCAAAAACAACTGCAGCAGCAGCAAAAGCCCGTGAATAAGCTCCAACAACGAACAGATAGACGTCTAGAAACCCTGCAGCGCTGCTGCTGTTGCTGCTGCTGCTGCTGCTGCTGTTGCTGTTTTTGCTGCTCTCACCTATCTTCCAGTGTTGCAGCGAGATGTGCTGCTGCAGCGCGGCGTTCCTG
>NW_013570511.1:538-704 GCF_000499745.2 Eimeria mitis | reverse complement strand
ACTTGCTGCTGTGAATGATGATGCTGCTGCGTCGCGCGCTGCAGCCGCTGCTGCATCAACACAGCTGGTATATCAATCGAATGCGCCTGCTGCTGCTGCTGCTGCTGCTGCTGCTGCTGCTGTTGCTGCTGCTGCTGCTGCACAAAAAACCTGAAGTCGTTGTTGA
>NW_013570511.1:0-438 GCF_000499745.2 Eimeria mitis | reverse complement strand
CCAGTGTTGCAGCGAGATGTGCTGCTGCAGCGCGGCGTTCCTGCTGCTGCTGCTGCTGCTGCTGCTGCTGCTGTCTTCAGTTGTGTCGTTGAATGCCCCTTCTGAGAGGCGGCAGATACTCCGTGGCTCTGCTGCTGCTGCTGCTGCTGCTGCTGCAGCTGCTGCTGCCTCCTCTGCTCGAGCAGCAGCTGTTGGAGACCAAGAAGCAGCAGCAGCAGCAGGACACCGCAGCAGCTGCTGCAGCGCATGCAGCTGCGGCCTCGCAACAGAGAGACGGCGGTGCAGCCCCAAGACGCACTGTAACAGCTGCAGCACAGCAAACAGCAGCAGCAGCAGCAGCAGCAGCAGCAACATATAAACAGAGAGCTTGCTGCTGCACTGCAGCAAGGACTGAGGGAACGGGATAAGCAGCAGCAGCAACAACAGCAACAACAGCAG
>NW_013570510.1:6495-9252 GCF_000499745.2 Eimeria mitis | reverse complement strand
TATATATATATATATATATATATATATATATATATATATATATATATATATATATATATATATATGGTGATTGTTTGCTTTAGGAGACACTGGCTGAGGAGAGTTGGGTGGAGCTGTCTCCTCTGCTTCCTGCTGCTGCAACAGAAGCAGATGTGCTTGCTGCTGCTGCGCTGCTGCTGTCTCCTTTCAGCAGCACGAAGAAGGGGGGCCCCCAGGCCCACGTGCTGGGGGGGGGCCTCCTCGTTAGTGAGGGGTTTATAAAGGGCCTAGAGGAGACGCTTAGCCCCACGGTGCATGCAAAGGCTGCTGCTGCTGCTGCTGCTGCTGCTGCTGCAGCACACGGGACAGCAGCATCCAAAGCCGCAGCAGCAAAACAGCAGCAGCAGCAGCAGCAGCAGCAGCAACGCGCAGCAAAGGCAGCCAACACAGCAGCTGATGTGAGCAACAACTTCGCTGCTGCTGCTGCATCTCCTGCAGCAGCAACAACAACAACAGCAGCAGCAGCAGCAGCAGCTGCTGCTGCTGCTGCTGCCACGCCGTCGTTGTGTTGCTGCTTCTGAAGCGCTTCTGCTGCTGCTGCTCTGGCGTTGGTTCTGCTGCTGTTGCTACTGCCGCTGGAGTGCAGTAGCTGCTGCTGCTTTTGCTGCTCGAGTGCACATGCTGCTGCTGTTGCTGCTGCTGCTGCTGCTGCTGCTGCTGCATGCGTTTTATGCAGGAGAGCGACTGGGAGGAAGACAGCAAACGGCGGGGCAGAAAGGGAAAGGCCTCCAAGGCTTCAGGTGTCTCTCCACCACGTGCTGCAGCAGCAGCAGCATTTGCTGCTGCTGCTGCTGCTGCTGCAGAGTTTCTTCCTGCTGTTGCAGCATGTCACACTGCTGCTGCTGCTGCTGCTGCAGTTGCTGCTGCTGCTGTTACGTTTTTTGTGCTGCAGCTGCTGCTCTCAAATTCCTGCTGCTTCTGTCTCTTGCTGCTGCGCTTCAGGGGGGAAGCAGAAATCCTCGTCGGCTTCGCAGCAGCAGCAGCAGCAGCAGCAGCAGCAGGAGCGCGGGGGTGTGCTGCTCGAGGACGTAGAGGAGGCTGGGATCGCCTCCTGGGACTCGATCCCCCCGCATGCAAAGGAGGCAGTGTGGGGTTTGCTGCAGCCACGGCTGGCGCAGGTGAGCTCTCACAGCAGCAGCAGCAGCAGCAGCAGCAGCTGCAGCAGCAGCAGCGGCAGCAGCAGGAGTGGAGACAGGAGACAGAGAGAGAGAGGGACAACGAGGGAAAGGAAACGGAGACAGAGAGACAGAGCAACAAAAAGGAGACAAAAAAATAAATAGAAGCAGACAAGGAGACAAAATAATTTATTTATTTTTATCTTTGATTTGTATTCAGGCGTTTGCTGCTGCACTTGCTGCTTGCCAGGCGTCCGTGCTGCAGCAGCAGCAGCAGAAAGCAGCAGCAGAAGGAGAACTGCTGCAGCAGCGCTATGAGTTGCTGTGCTTGGGCTTGAAGGCATTAGAGGTAAGAACCTATTTACGGCTGCTGCTGCTGCTGCTGCTGCTGCTGCTGCTACTGCTGCTGCTGCTGCTGCTGCTACTGCTGCTGCTGCTGCTGGTGGTGGTGGTGGTGGTGCTGCTGCTGCTGCGGTTTCCGCTGCAGCAGCAGCTCCAAGGGCAGCAGTAGCGCAGTTTCCCCGTGTAGCCGCAGCAGCAGCAGCTGCAGCAGCAGCAACTGCAGCAGCAGCTGCTGCAGCAGCTACTCCTTCTGCTGCTTTGTTTGTTTCTCCAGGAACTGCAGCAGCAGCAGCAGCAGCAGCAGCAGCAGCAGCAGCAGAAGTCGAGCCCGTTGGCAGCACATTTGTTCAAGACGAATGCCTTCGATATTATAGACAAACTCATCGTCATTGCATTCAGACACGCAAACGGTAAACTGTGCTGCTGCTGCTGCTGCTGCTGCTGCTGCTGCTGCTGCTGCTGCTGCTGCTGCTGCTGCTGCTGCTGCACGTGTTGCTGCTGCTGCTGCTGCTGTTGTTTGGGTTGGTGCTGTTGCTGCCGCTGCTGTTGGTGCTGCTGCTTGATTTGGTGCTTGTGCGGGTGGTGCTGCTGCTGCTTCTGTTGTTGGTGCTTCTGCTGCTGCTACTTCTGTTGCTGCTGCTGCCGCTCCTGCTGCTGCTGCTGAGTTAGTTGCTCCTCTTGCTGCTGTTGCAGCCAGCCAAGCCTAGACCCTTTGCTGCTGTTCGTGCTGCTGCTGCTGCTGCTGCTGCTGCTGCTGCTGTTGCTGCTGCTGCTGCTTAGGAGAGGAGGTGGAGGTCAGCAGCAACAACCGGCAGCAGCTGCTGTCCCGCCTAGCAGCAAACACAGACGAAGGCAGCAGCAGCACTGCAGCAGCACTGCAGCAAGCAGCAGCAGCAGCAGCACGAAGAGATATCTCCAGTATGGGGGCAGATATAAAAGAAGCAGCAGATGAATGTCATGTCTTTGTGAGCCCCCTGAGGTGTATAGACACCTCGAATCACCTCCTGCTGCTGCTGCTGCTGCTGCTGCTGCTGCTGCTGCTGCTGCTGCTTCTGGTGCTGCTGCTGCTGCCTCTGTGGATGCTCCTCCTGCCACTGCTGCTGCTGCTGCTGCTGCTGCTGCCTTAGGTGCGGTGAAGGCCGAAAAACCCAAACCCGCGTGTGCATGCAAAACCCGTGTTATGCTTTGTGCTTCTGCTGCTGCTGCTGCTGCTGCTTCTGCTGCGGCTGCTGCTGCTTCTGCTGCTGCTGCTTCTTCTGCT
>NW_013570510.1:6012-6080 GCF_000499745.2 Eimeria mitis | reverse complement strand
CTGCTGCTGCTGCTGCTTCTGCTGCGGCTGCTGCTGCTTCTGCTGCTGCTGCTTCTTCTGCTGCTGCT
>NW_013570510.1:4809-5912 GCF_000499745.2 Eimeria mitis | reverse complement strand
GCTGCTGCTGCTGCTTCTGCTGCGGCTGCTGCTGCTTCTGCTGCTGCTGCTTCTTCTGCTGCTGCTGCTGCTGCTGCTGCTGCAGTTGCGCGCACCGGACAAGCGACGAACGAAGCAGCTGCTGTCGGAGCTGCGCGCTACCTGGGCAGCAGCAGCAGCAGCAGCAGCAGAGCTGCAGCAGCACCGAAAGCTTTGTCATGCTGCAGCAAATCTGCTGCTGCTGAAGGTAAGAACGCAGCAGCAGCAGCAGCAGCAGCAGATAACTCAAACACAAAACACACAATGCATGCATGCGTGCATGCATGCATGCAGGTGTGTGTCGTGGCTTAGGATGCATGCGTGCATGCATGCATGCAGGTCTGTGTTGGGGCTTTGGATGCATGCATGCATGCATGCAGGTGTGTGTGGGGACTGAGGATGCATGCATGCATGCATGCATGCAGGTGTGTGTTGGGGCTGAGGATGCATGCATGCATGCATGCATGCATGTGGTTTTGGGGTGTATGTTCAGCATGCCGGGGTGTACGTGGAGTTCCCTCAAGAGGACTGGGCCCTTGCTGCTGCTGCTGCTGCTGCTGGTGCTCTGCTGCAGCAGCAAAACCAAAAGTCTCCAGTAGAAGGCCTGCAAGAACTCATAGCCCTTACAGAGGCCCTAGGCAGTGGTCAGGCTTCAGGGCTAGGGTTTAGGGTTTAGGGTTTAGGGTTTAGGGTTTAGGGTTTAGGGTTTACAGTGTTTTTAGCTGGGGGGGTGGAGGAGCCGTTTAAAATAAGGGTTTAGGGTTTGAAAGACCATACCTTGAAAATTAGGGTTTAGGGTTTAGGGTTTATTCTAAATATACGAGTTTAGGGTTTAGGGTTTAGGGTTTAGGGTTTACTCTGTCTCCACACAGGATCTGAAGAAGCAATACAAGAGGCTGCAGCAAACCTAAAACCCAAAGTCGTCGCAGCCACAAGCTCGGGATAAGGCATCTCAGGGGGCCCCCCGGGGGCCCCCCTGTCGGCCCCCCGGGGGGCCCCCCTGAAGGCCCACCAGGGGGCCCCCCCAGGGGGCCCCCCTGAAGTCCCACCAGGGGGCCCCCCAGGGGGCCCCCCTGAAGGCCGAC
>NW_013570510.1:4072-4709 GCF_000499745.2 Eimeria mitis | reverse complement strand
GGCTGCAGCAAACCTAAAACCCAAAGTCGTCGCAGCCACAAGCTCGGGATAAGGCATCTCAGGGGGCCCCGCTGAAGGCCCACCAGGGGGCCCCCTCCAGGGGGCCCACCAGGGGGCCCCCCCCAGGGGGCCCCCCAGGGGGCCCCCCAGGAGGGTCACTGGGGTTGCATAAGGGGCCCATTGGGGACCCCACCGGGGGCCCCCTAAGAGAGCCTCCAGGGGTCCTTTGGGGGCCCCTCAGGGGTCTTCTCGGCTTGTTTGGGGGGCCCCTCTTCTGGGTTCTTTAGGGGGCCCCTGGTCCCCGTGAAGGGGCCCCCTGAATCCTATAAGGGGGCCCCCTAGGGGGGCCCCTGACAGGGGGCCCCCGGCAAGGGGCCCCCTAGATTTTTAGATGAATACTTGAGGGGCCGAAGTTGGAGCCCTTTCGATGGGGCCCCCAAGGGTTTAGGGTTTAGGGTTTAGGGTTTGCGGGGTGGCCTCTGGTGGCTTGAAGGGGCCCCCGAGGGTTTAGGGTTTAGGGTTTAGGGTTTAGGGGTTTGGAGGGGCATCAAAGGATAGCTATTCTTTATGTTATTAAACACACAACGGGGGCCCCTCTCTGTACCCAGGGGACTCACTGTGTTTGTATAACCAGGGG
>NW_013570510.1:3843-4036 GCF_000499745.2 Eimeria mitis | reverse complement strand
CCAGGGGCCCCCGGGGGCCCTCTTAGGTACTGCATCGTTGGGGGGGAGTGGGGGGGCCCCCGTCATGCTAGGGGAGCCCCTGATATAGTTTAGGGGGCCCCTCTCTTCATTTTGTTTTCTTTTCGTTTGCGCTATCTCTAAACAATATATATATTTATATTTATTCGTATTTGTTTGTGTATTTTATATTTAT
>NW_013570510.1:2541-3764 GCF_000499745.2 Eimeria mitis | reverse complement strand
TATATATATACATATATATATATATACATATATATATATATATATATATATATATACGCAGAGAAGGAGCGCCTCTGCTTTCTTCTCTTAAGCAGTTTAATCCTACATAGATTAACTAAACCCTGAGCAATAGATATAATACTACAACTGGGGGGCCCCTTGGGGGCCCCTGGGGGGCCCTCCCCCCAGTGGGGCCCCCAGCACGGGGGGCCCCCAAGGGGGGGCCCCCCTGACGGGGGGCCCCCAACAAGGCGTTTGCGTTCGTTTGATCGTATCTTTATTTATTTAAAAATATTTTATTTGTGTTTTTGTGAATATATAAAAAGGAAAAGAAAAACAACTGATTGGGTGGTTGGGGTTTGCTGCAGCTGCTGCTCACTTCACTCAGCAGCAGCAGCAGCAGCAGCAGCAGCAGCAGCAGTAGCAGCAGCAGTGCAGTTGCCAACAGCAGCAAGCGGTAGACATTTAGATTACAGCTGTTGCTGCTGCTGCTGCCGCAGCAGCAAAAACAACAACAACACCAGCAGCATCAACCCCAGCAGCAGCAAGTGCAACGCCAGCAGCAGCAGCAGCAGCAGCAGCAGCACCTGCAACAGTAACAGCAACTGCAGCAGCAGCAACTACAACAGCAGCAAACTGCAGCAGTATCAACAGCAGCAGCAGCAGCAGCAGCTCCAATGCTCCCCTCTCGTCTCTGCGTTGTCTGTGTAAGGGCCCCCCAGTACCCTCTTTTTCTGGGGGCCCCCCTTAAAGAATATAATAGATTCTCTCTTTGTCTCTATTCATCTGCATCTCCCTCTGATGCAGCTGGGGGCCCCCCAGGGGCCCCCAAGGACCTCTCAGGGGCCCCCAAGGACCCCATGGGGGCCCCACAGGTGGCCCCCCAGGGGGCCCCCTTGGGGGCCCCCCAGGGGGCCCCCCAGGGGGCCCCTACTGGGGGGCCCCCCCAGGGGCCCCCGTTGGATTCAAGTGAGGGTTCAGTACCCGACTATGGGGGCCCCCAAGAAATAGAGTATGGGGGGCCCCCCGGTGCGTGGGTACTGTCTCCTTGGGAGCAGTTTATTAGGGGTTTAAACCCTTTATATGAGCCTCGACAGGAGATGTATAAAGAACTAACAAAAGAAAAAATAAATGTAAAAGAAATGAAAAAAGGAGAAATAGTTAATATGACGAAAATGATTATGCAGCGTCAGGTGTATGGACACCTCTATCCTAGGCTGCCA
>NW_013570510.1:0-506 GCF_000499745.2 Eimeria mitis | reverse complement strand
CCCTGTTGGGGGCCCCCAAGGGGCCCCCTTGTTGGGGGCCCCTGGGGGCCCCCCAGGGGCCCCCTTCTCTCACTTTAGTTGTAAGGCGGGTGGAGGAGAACCCTGTATAGCTATGCTATACAAACACCTGCAGCAGCAGCAGCAGCAGCTGCTGCTGCTGCAGCTTGTGCTGCTGCTGCTGCTGCTGCTGCTGCTGCTGCTGCTGCTGCTGCTGCAGCTTGTGCTGCTGCTGCTGCTGCTGCAGCTTGTGCTGCTGCTGCTGCAGCAGCAGCAGCAGCAGCAGCAGCACAAGCTAAAGGCCTCCATCAGAGGCCTTTAGGGGTGTGGTGTCTCCTACTGTCTCTGTTCTGTCTCCTTTTTGTGTTTCTTGTTTTTGTCTCTTTCTCTTTCTTTCTCTCGCTAGCATAAACTGAGGGGTTTAATTTGTTTTCTTTATACAGCAGCAGCACAACTCGAACTAGCCTTGTGAGGGTTTAGGGTTTAGGGTTTAGGGTTTAGGGTTTAGG
>NW_013570509.1:7279-7972 GCF_000499745.2 Eimeria mitis | reverse complement strand
GACGGTCAACGCAGAGAGAAACAGACTCGAATACGAAAACAAAGCGTAAGCAGCAGCAGCAGCAGCAGCATAGGGGCCAGCTTCGATGCCCTGTTTCAGAAGGCCTACGCCACAGAAGTGCAGCTACGCAACTTGCGAGTAAATTCACTTCTCTTTTTTTTTTGTTTTTTTGTTTGTCTGTTGTTGTAGATGTTGTTGATATATATATATATATATATATATATATATATATATATATATATATATATATATATATATATATATATACATGTGTGTGTGTGTGTGTTGTTAGGAGGGGGAGGAGATTCCTGTGTCTGTGTCTTGGTTGTGGGGTGATGTGCCTGTATTGTATCACCGCCTGTCTAGCGGTGGTCTGGTGTATGTACAGCTGGGTTTGAGTGTCTCCGGTTTAGAGATAGAAGATATATATTATTTACCACTTCTATCCAGAATGATGATAGAGACAGGAACACAGCAACTGCCAGCGGAGACACTTCTCCCCCTTGTCTCCAAGACAGCTGGAGGTGTCTCCTCTTCTTTTCTCTTCTCACAAAGAACACACAAACCCTACACTGTCTCTGAACCCTATCAAGGCAGGGGAATGCTGCTGCTCTCCGGAAAGGTATATAACGTAAACTGTCTCCTTTTTGTCTCCTTTCTGTCTCCTGCTGGCTCCTGCTGTCTCCTTTCTGG
>NW_013570509.1:6012-7179 GCF_000499745.2 Eimeria mitis | reverse complement strand
TCAAGGCAGGGGAATGCTGCTGCTCTCCGGAAAGGTATATAACGTAAACTGTCTCCTTTTTGTCTCCTTTTTCTCTCCTTTCTGTCTCCTTTCTTTCTGTCTCCTTTCTGTCTCCTTTCTGGCTCCTTTCTGGCTCCTTTCTGGCTCCTGCTGTCTCCTTTCTGTCTCCTTTCTGGCTCCTGCTGTCTCCTTTCTGGCTCCTGCTGTCTCCTTTTGTGTCTTACTGTCTCCTTTTTGTCTCTCTCTGCCTCCTTTCTGTCTCCTTTCTGTCTCCTTTTTGTCTCCTTTCTGGCTCCTGCTGTCTCCTTTCTGGCTCCTTTCTGTCTCCTTTCTGTCTCCTTTCTGTCTCCTTTCTGTCTCCTTTCTGTCTCCTTTCTGTCTCCTTTCTGTCTCCTGCTGTCTCCTTTCTGTCTCCTTTCTGTCTCCTTTCTGTCTCCTGCTGTCTCCTTTCTGTCTCCTTTATATGTGTCTCCTTTTCTGCTGTCTCTTTGTATGTGTCTCCTTTCAGGCAACAAAGAGCCGTATGCCTCAACTATGGTGTTTACTGCATGCAATGTTAGTGGATGCCGATATATATAACTCTCGTTTGGGGCTGCAGATAATAAAAAAATTAATAAATGAGAGACAGCAAATGTTTAGTGAGCATCCTTTCTATACAGCGAGGAGACACTCCCGTGCAGCTTTCTCTATTAGTGCTTATATGGAGACACTGACCAATGGTCACCCCAGTCTACTCTTCTTCAGAGATCTACTTAAACAGGTATAAACACTAAACCCTAAACCCTAAACCCTAAACCCTAACACACAGGTACACCGACTGTATGCATAGGTAGATAAACGCACAGAATTGGACATCGAGGGTTTACAGGGTTTAGGGTTTAGGGTTTAGGGTTTAGGGTTTAGGGTTTAGGGTTTAGGGTTTATTATTGCTCATTATTTATTATCATCTACTGTGTATTGTATATTGCACGTAACATACTGTCTATTCTTTATTATATATAATACATATATACACACGCACATATATATATATATATATATATATATATATATATATATATATATATATAAGTAGGGTTTAGGGTTTAGGGTTTAGGGTTTGTATGTGTATGTGTATCTCAGGCTGAGGCAGACTGGGGTTCTGTTGCTTCTCGGTTAGCATCTATC
>NW_013570509.1:5671-5912 GCF_000499745.2 Eimeria mitis | reverse complement strand
TACTCTTCTTCAGAGATCTACTTAAACAGGTATAAACACTAAACCCTAAACCCTAAACCCTAAACCCTAAAACACACAGGTACATCGACTGTATGTAGGTAGATAAACGCACAGAATGGGACATCGAGGGTTTAGGGTTTAGGGTTTAGGGTTTAGGGTTTATTATTGCTCATCATTTATTATCATCTACTGTTTATTGTATATTGTATATAACATACTGTCTATTCTTCATTTATATATA
>NW_013570509.1:5345-5571 GCF_000499745.2 Eimeria mitis | reverse complement strand
CAGCAGCAACACATACGGACTGCTTACCTCATGCCTTCACTTGTAAGCTTATCTAGGGTTTAGGGTTTAGGGTTTAGGGTCTAGGGTCTAGGGTTTGGGGTTTGGGGGGTAGGGGAGTCTCGATGTACTTGCAGGGCTTTACACGAGAAGTTGATGTATTGCTACTGTTTTTCTGAGGGTTTAGGGTTTAGGGTTTAGGGTTTACTTGAGGGTTTGAACTCGTGTA
>NW_013570509.1:4801-5245 GCF_000499745.2 Eimeria mitis | reverse complement strand
TATATATATATATATATATATATATATATATATATATATATATATATATATGTATATATATACATATATACAAATATATATAAACATAAATATGAATATAAATATAGACATAAACATAAACATAAACACAAATACAAATACAAATATAAATACATAAATATAAACATAAATATAAATAAATAAATAAATAAATAAATATAAATATAACCAACCCCTATCCCCTTCTTACATCAATGATAGTGAGATCATCTCTGTGCTCTGCATCAGCCGGGAGCTGTACAGGCCCCACTCTCTGTTGCATAACAAACCCAACATAAAGTTTAGTTCTTTCTACTGTCTCCTCTGTCCCCTTTATCTCCAGTACTGTTCTCCCGTTTCTCTCTTCTATATTCAACTCAGCGCCACATACGTGGCTTAGTTTACGCTTTGTACGGCCGCCTGAGG
>NW_013570509.1:0-2500 GCF_000499745.2 Eimeria mitis | reverse complement strand
CACGGAAAATATCTTCGAGATAAAACCCCCCACAAAGCACACGGCATCCAATGAAGTGTCGAGGATTCCGGTGTACAGGGACGCAAGAGCCCGGGGCTTGTGGGGAGGAGAGGTGTAACTGCTGCTCTCCGGGCTTAGTCGAGGTCAGAAGGGAGCTGCAGTGTACGTAAAGACTCAAAGTAAGAGTTTACCAAAAGCGGCTGATCTGCTCCTCCTCTCTTCACGCCTCCTGGGCGTTGAGCTCAGAGCTCAGGCCTGGGTGTTGCGGGGAGGAGGCAGCCTGAAATGGTGTTGCAGCTCATCTCGCTGCGGCTGATTAACCAAGCCAGCCTCTCAAACGAAGTTTCCTTTACTGCATGCGTTAGATCTGAATACACTTATCTAATGTTCGCATTTGCTCAGATGCAGTCTCCTGTGGTAACGGCAGATTCGTTGACTGTTCTCAATAGAACTAAGTTAGCGGTAGCTGCCGATCTTCATATTTTGTGGTTGTTTGCCTGGCTTTCTTGTGCTCTATTCCTGTGTTCCTGCACTGCTGCAAGCTGCTTCAGGAGGAATGCAGCTGCAGGTGTATCTCCTGGCCGATACGAACCCGGTTCAGCGACCGGTCAGAAAACGGCATTTTGATCAAGGTGACTGGAAAGCAACAGGTCGAAGAGCTAACCGTTGTCCTGTTAATCCGTTCAGCAGATGGAAGGCAATCGAGCTTTTTCTGCGGATTTGCCATAAAGTTGCAAATACTGCACAAGAGTTTGGTTGTTCAGTTTGACCGTCTGCCCCAACGCGGTTCGCGTGGGTCATCTTACTGAGTCGTGCCGTGAACTCGCACTGTAGCATTGGCTCTGTGATGTGGGTTCCTGTGTTTCCTCATGCGTGCAGGGTAGCTGCTGAGTATGAGAAACTCCCCTTCAGAAACGCCCGTCTAAGAGGAGTTCGGGGCCTTAGGGATCATGTGGCCCTCGGAACCTGATCCCCCTCACGTCAGTAGATGCACTAGTCCCGGCCAGCAGCTCTGCGTCTTGTGCCCCGAACGACAACACAAACGCAGATGAAAAACACAATTGTGAGGCGTAGAAGGGATCCAAGTTCCCTCACGCGATGGGGTGATGGGATTCCATAACTCTCTAGGTACTGCAGGCCCTGTAAGCTGATGAGAAGTGTGAGAGAGCCCTCAATTCCCTCATGCAATTGTTGATATCAGGTCAAGACAACTTAGAGTGTTTCTCTTTTGTAGAAAGATTCACAATAATCTATACGAATTACTCGGTTGTATCTCGGAAGGGCGACTGTGGGGCGCATCCCTGGAACCGCACAGCTGAGTATAGCGAGCTGGCAAGCAATATCTATCATACTGAACAAATATATCAGACTAACAAAGATTAAATAAACAACTTCTCTCACTTAATTCTCTCTCACTAAAATTGTTGTCTCTCAACCCCAGTAGAGCAGGCACTGCGGCCCTTGGGGCTGGGAGAGGAGGCGGCGTAGCCTGATGCGAATAGCTTTTGCACCAAGGCACAAGCCACCCTCTCCTATAGCCATACCAATGTTCACTCCATAAAGAATGCTCAATGTTTTCACCAATGTTGTATTCAAAGTATATCAATAAGAATCTCACAGTCACTTTCACTATTCATACAACCCTCACTCACTTCACAACGAGCACGGCATTGCTGCCGTGATTGTAGTGAGTATTCACTATACTGAGCGCCAACTAAGTGTTCAACAATGATCGATTGTGTGACTCCCTGCAGGAATGAGTGCTTGATGGCGTATTAATTATGGGTTGCCTTGCAGCACGAATTGTAATGGGGGGGAAGGAAGGGGGTTAGGGTGGGCGCCTGCCATGCGGTTTCTCGCAAGTGTTTTGCGAGTCGTCAGTCTTATCTGAGGATATTTAATAGCTGTAATCGGGTTAATAATATATAGNCAAGTGTTTTGCGAGTCGTCAGTCTTATCTGAGGATATTTAATAGCTGTAATCGGGTTAATAATATATAGACAGCCAGCTGTTTCCTAGAAACAGCTGGCTGCCTCTCCAGTCACTAAACAACTCGCGACAGGCTGTCCACGGGACTGGGCCCTTGGACAGCCTGTAACGGGGATTTGGCCTCACATGAGTTGCATTGCAACTTGCGCTGCAACGCGAATCCGCATGCATGCAAAACCGAATACTATTACTGCATGCATTAGCAATAAAGCCGGTTGCTGAGCATTTGTCTGGCCCTTAGTGGCCAGCTAGCACGCAGCTACACAGACCAACTTCACACAGGTGACGCTACTCCTGGCGCCCAATTGGACTTGAATCTTGCTAGTATCGTGAATCATAATACTCCCCACTTGCATTAATATGGCTCGACCCACGTATAGGCAGGCTACACGTAGGCAGCGTCTGGCGTGAAGTGTGAAACAGTACAGAGTAGATAATTGTTGACTGCAACGAGTAGTTGGGGTGGCTAGGTGGCTATGGCTCCCCACACTTCACCATCACGCCGCATCGA
>NW_013570508.1:8830-9621 GCF_000499745.2 Eimeria mitis | reverse complement strand
CTAAGAGGTATCCTCCCTAGAGGGGGCCCCTAAGTGTCCCTATAGGGGGCCCCTACGGGGGACCCTGAGGTGGCCCCCCCCTGCAGAGACCTCAACAAGGGGGCCCCAACTGGGGGCCCCAGAAGAGGGCCCCCACCAAGGGCCCCAAACAGGGGGTCTCCAACACGGGGCCCCCAAGGGGGGCCCCTATATGGGGGGCCCCAGGGGGGGCCCCTACAGCGGGGTCCCCTATAGGAGGGGCCCCAGGGGGGGCCCCTATATGGGGGCCCCCAAGTGGGGCCCCTATATGGGGGGCCCCAGGAGGGGCCCCTATATGGGGGGCCCCAGGGGGAGCCCCTATATGGGGCCCTCCCCCGTATACGGCTAGCCTTCTATGTGTAATGTGTTGTGTTAGCGTTTGGTTGTTTATTTACAGTTTATAATCTGAATTCGGGTTTTAGGATAATAAATTTTTGTTTATCTTCCGTCGCCTCCATCTTACATACTTTGTGGACCACCGCCTGAACAGATACACAAAACCCTAAACCCTAAACCCTAAACCCTAAACCCTTTTAACATAACCCGCAACAAGCTACAAACCCTAACCCTAAACCCTAAAACCGAAGCCGTAGTAAAACCTAAACCCTAAACCCTAAGTGCTAAACCCTAGACGCTGAACACTAAAACCCTAAACCCAAACCCTAAACCCTAAACCCTACTTGTATGCGTTTAAAGTCGTCATTCTTCTCCTTCACTTTAAAGGCACTCATAAAGTCCTGCGGACAAACCACAACCACAACAAATTGCTGCTG